>NC_056739.1:79101295-79203795 GCF_019279795.1 Protopterus annectens | reverse complement strand
CAACAGTGGCCCCCATGGCCAGCTCTTGTAATTGTTTATAAAATTGCTTGTTAAACAAAAAGAAGTTGTTGTCTAATAATAAATCTAACAAAGCAGTATAAGTAATAATACTGTTGTTACTTAAACTTGTATGCTTCCCCATAAACCATCTTACATAATCAACCCCAACATCAGGCAGGTGAATAGGGAAACAACATCAAAAGTGGACATCTGTAAATTTTCCTACCTAAAGTCTAAGGAAGAAAAAATGGACCTAAGCAGGTCCAAAAAGTCCCAAGAATCCGCTACATAAGAAGGAAGCTGCTTAACTAATGAGTTCAACATTGAATCTAAATACTAAGAGGTTGATATAATAGGTCTGAATGGAGGTTTTTCAACACTTTTGTGAAGTTTGGGAATATCAAACATCACACCCACCCTAGGATTATCCACACATAAAAATTCAAACATTTCACTAGTTAGTTCAGAGTTCGTGAACATGTCATATAAAGTGCTGTGGATACAGGCATAACTTTTAACAATTTCAAACTTCATGACTTTCCTGTACTCCAAATACATTTGCTAGCATAATTTCCATAATTTATGTAGTCATTGAAATTCATTATGACAATAGCCCCACCTTTATCCGCCTTCATAAACCAAGTCTTTCCTAGAAATAAGTTCATTCAAAGCTTTCTTTTCATTACGGTATGTTATAAAACATTTTTCTGTTTTGATTTTCTAACATACTTCTAATATCTTTTTCACAGAAAGCCTTAAATGCTTTTACAGTATGCACTAAACCAGGATTAAAGGTGGAAGGCTTTGACAAAAAATTACAATTACTATGACCAACATCATTTAATATATATTTTAAATTTAACTTACGAGTATAGAGCTTGAGTTCTATCAGAGTTTTTGTAACATTTGCCCTCCTACTGGGCTGGAAATTAAGTCCTAATTTCAACAGTTTAATATGCTCACCAGAAATGTTAAAATCAGACAAGTTATAAACTGAGATATAATTACCCAGTCCAGCAGCAACAGACCTTGGTTCTTGTACACTTTCAGATGAAAATAAATATGAAGAAAGTACATTTTCACTGTTAGAACTCACAGAAGGACAGGCCAATACGTCGGATATCCCCTGCTCCTGCTGTGTTTCCTTTTCTCCTTCCAACTGAAATCCCCTTGTAAAAAAGAAGAAAACTTATTCATACTTGCTCCTGCACTGCTAGAACCATGTGTTGAACCCATCAGGCGCGCCATAACATCATCTATAGAGCTGGACTGCTCTGCAGAAAGAGACACATTTGTTTCAACCTTCACAGAAGCTAAATCCAAACCACCAACAGCTGAAGAACCCATCTTCGGCTGTAAAGGTGGAACAGTAGTGTTAGACCCACTACCTGAATGTGCTGCTGGCTGGGCCTCCTTAATAACATTTTGTCTTGAATCTTTGCCTGGTCTAGAAGGAAGGGGAACAAAATCACCATAAACATTGCCCCCTGCATATGCTGCCAGTTTCCTGTTGATTTTTTTAATTTTACGTTGAACTATTATTTGTTCATACTGTTCATAGGTTTATACTAGGCTATCTGCCCTAGGGCATTTATAAGCCTAGCCAGAGTGTGTTTGGCTTTCGCCACCCATTTTAAATTAATTTTGCTATGCCCTTTTTCGAGGTTAGTATACTGTGCCTCTGTCTAACAGTGACACAGAAGTGATACCCGGGGTAAACCTACTATCTCCCATCCACTCATCAAGATTCCTCTTGAAGAGAGTCAATGAGGGACTCTGCCTAACCTGGACTGGGATTTTATTCCAGAGTGAAGGGAGCCTCTGGGTTATGAATCTGTCCCTCCAGCATGTCCTATTTATTTCAGTGCTGAGGTTCAAGTCTCTCGAGAGCATAGCTCGATGGGATTTGGATTTTCTGAGGTGCAGCATGTCCATTAATTCCGGGTTGGACATGGCTTTATACGTCAGGCACAGATCGCCTCTGAGCAGGCGGTATGCCACTGAGTAGAGCTGGAGTTTCTTTAACCGGGCAGCATATGGCATCTGTTTGAGCCCTTTGATCCTCTTGGTGAGGTACTTTTGGGGTCTTTCCAGTTGCTGTAAGGTACATCCCAAAAGGGGCATTGTACTCAATTATGGGCCTGATGAGGGATGAGTAAAGAGGCACGATGACCTCCCCTGATCTAGATGTGAATCCCTTCATGATTAGGTGGGCTATATAAAATGTTTTTCTAACCACTTTGGCCACGTGGTTGTCAAATGAGAGATTGCTATCAACTTGGGTCCCCAGGTCCCTAATTACTTCTTCCGTACTTAATGGATTACCACCTATGTGGTAATTTGTGGGCATTTTGTTTTTGCCAAAGGGGGTGACTATACACTTCTTGGCGTTTAGCTTGAGGCCATGGCTCTGGCACCAGTTGTCTGTTTCTATGAGGCCCTTTTGGAGGATGCTTGTGTCGGCTGGAGAGTCGATTATAGCACCCAGTTTGCAGTCATCTGCGAACTTGGTCAGCCACAGTCCTTCCGTGTTGGCCTGTACCTCCGAGAAATATATACCGAACAGGAGAGGTCCCAGGACTGAGCCTTGTGGGATGCCACTTGTAACTGGTTTGGAGTCTGACATGGCTCCAGCAATTCTAACCATGTGGGTTCTGTCCTTGAGCCAGTTTGCAACCCATCTAGTGACATAGGGGTTTATATTTAAGCTGGTGAGCTTATCTATAATGCCCGGGTGGGGTATTGTATCAAAGGCTTTTGCGAGGTCCAGGTAGGCTGTGTGGACCACCTTCCCCTCGTCGATGGCCTTGGTAACTGTTTCAAAGAAATCGACCAGGTTTAAGAGGCAGGATCTCCCCTTAACAAAGCCAAACTGGGTAGGATCCAGTGCCTGTAGGTCCCCAATATCTTTTTTTATGAGGTCCATGATGATCCTTTCCATAGCTTTGCAGACCAAGCTAGTCAGGCTTATGGGGCGATAGTTTCCAGGATCTGTTGAGGCACCACCTTTGTGGAGAGGGACCACTGTTGCTGTACGCCACTCTTTGGGTACATATCCTGTGGTAAGGCTGAGATTGAACAGTAGTTTTATGTTTGGGTTTAGCTCTTCTTGGAGTTCATGTAGGACGCAGCCTGGGACACCGTCTGGTCCCATTGATGCTGTGTTTTTGTTTTGGAGGGCGGCTCTTACCTGAGCATCTGAGATGTCAGGGGGGAAGCACTCTGCTGGGATAGATATTTGCCCTTTTGGTGGGGGGGGGGTTTGCACTGAACCTGTCAGCTAGGATGTTGGCAATGTCTGTGGGTTCGATGTATTTTTTGTCATTTTGGACCAATTCTGAGCATATCTGGGAATTCCCACCCAGGTTCCTAACATAACTAAAGAAAGCCTTGTGATTATCCTTAGTGTCCTGTGCAATTTTTCTCTCGAAGCTGGCCTTAGATGATTTTATGAGTGCCCATAGTTTTTTGCTAACACTGATCAGAGATGCCTTCCCTTTTTGGGATTTTGCTCTATCATGTAGTAGCTTCCTCCTTCTATTGTATAGTTTGTTTATGGCTGGGGTCCACCAGACAGGACGTCTGCCTTTGGAGGATTGGGTCTTGGTTTTATTTGGGATTGCATGATCCATGCATTCCTGAAGGTGTTCATAGAATGCATTTATAAAGGATTCTGTGGTCTGGGCCGTATTTCCCACAGGCCCGGGGGCTTTGAAGGATTCCACCTCGGTTTTGAGGAGTGTGAAATTTGCTTTAGAGAAGTTTTTCACTGTGGTTTTCTGGGCAGGGGATGGGGTCGGAATGTGAATATCCAGTGAGATTAGTTTATGGTCTGATCTTACCAGTGAGGGATACACTTCTGGTCTGGAGCATAGAGTCCCCATGTTGGTGATGATCAGGTCCAGTATGTTTTCCCCTCTTGTGGGAGTGGTAACAAGTTGTTCCATAGCGTTTGAGTTTATAAATTCTAGGAACCTTTGAGCTAGGGTGTTGGAGCTAGAGTACTGCTCCCAGTCTATGTTTGGGTAGTTGAAGTTGCCCAATATAATGGTGTTTGGAGAGACCTTCATATTTTCCAGTGTTCTCAGGAAGGCCGAGTGGGGTTCCTGGGTTTGGGAGGGTGGTCTGTAGCAGGCTATAAACTGGAAGGCAGTTTTACCCACTGTTAGTTGCATATGGATAGTCTCTGATGGTTCGTGCTGTGCCACCAACCTGGAGGTGTGGGTATCTTTGACGAATATTGATACTCCCCCTCCTTTTGTGGTTCGGTCCAAGTTTTGGGGCTGAAAAGCATGGTATGAGTTATAACCTTGCAGTGCTGGGATGCTCTCGGGAGCCTTGAACCAGGTTTCTGTTACTGCACAGATATCGATGTTCTCCATGCTGAGGAGAGTTTCGAGTGCATGCATCTTGAGGTTTAGACTTCTGGCGTTGAGTAGCATTACTGTTAGTTTCTTATCCCTTGTGATACCTATGGAGGTGGGTTTGTCTTTTGAGCCTTGCCTAAAAAAGGCACTATGGGGGTAGCAAGAGCCTTTGCCAATATCCGAAAGCCCAGGGGTGACAGGTGCAAGCCATCCCTAGCGAAGCATCATGGCTTGTCGAGCATGTCATCCCAGGCTGACAGGCATTGGATCCCCTTTGAATGACACCAATACTTAAGCCAATTGTTGAAATTGATCATCTTGTCTTCATATTGTGGCATCATTCTTGGTGAGGGTAAGATGCTACTCAAGGTCAGGGTCATACCGGCCTGGGCCACATGCTCAGAGAGCTCCTCTATGTCTCTTTTCATGTAGTCCAGGGAGGTACGTCTCAGGTCATTCGCACCAGCATGGACAATGACGGAGTCTTATTTGTACTTGCCTTGGAGTGATCTGAGTGCTTGTGTTATGTGGCAGATCCTAGCGCCCGCCAGGCAGCTCACCGTGACCTTCTCCTTGTTCAGCCTGGTGAGCGGGACGTCAGTGTGCCTGACGATAGAGTCACCTATTACAAGTGTATCAGGTGTGTTTTTTAGCCTTAAGGGCTGTGACTGTTCAGCACACTGGCTTTGTGAGCTATGTGTTGCACGTGTTTTGTTTTGGGGTAGCGGTTGCTTGGGTGTCTGCTTTGGAGATCTCTGCTGCTTAGGCAGATTTTTATTTAGAGCCTCCGAGTATGTTTTTGTGTGTTTATGTGTTTGGTTTGCTGTCGTGGTAGGTCTATGTGAGACTGGAATTGTAGTGAGTGTGATTTCCTTCTCCTCCTGACAGGTTTCGCTAGTACTGAGTTGAGAGAGCTTAGCCTCCAGTTTGGCTATATGGTTGCATCTCTCACATGTGTTGTAATTTGTTGGGAGGAGGAGAGGGTTGTCTGTGTACATGAGGCAGTTGTAACATTGCCTCAAGATTCCCCAGATTCACCAGCTGGACCGGAGAGGAGATTGACAACTGACCTTTGGACATGCTAGAATAGTATTGGGAATTCCTTTATAATTGAAAAAAAGGGCCATTGGGGAACAAGGTACTCAAGGGAAGTTTGTGAGGGTGTAGTGCTTTTAATTTTTTAGTGCTGACTTATATAATTGCTTTAGTGAGCAAGTGCCAGGTAACTTAAATGCAATGTGTTACAGGTAACTTAAATGCAAAAATGACAAACGGTAACTTTCTTTCAAGTGAAACAAGGAAATAAGTACAGTAAGCAATGCAGATGTCACTAGGGATCCACAGAAGCGCTGAAAAGCCGCGTTTTAGGTGGAATTAGCTTTTCAGGGAAATAACAAGCAAACAAGCATACAAGCAAAGCTAGATTCAGCAGGCCTGGATCTAGTCTATGCTACAGCAAACAAGGTGTACCAATTTAGTAAGAAACAGTTCAGATATGCAGGCACTATAAGCCTTTAACCAGAAATTCCCAGCTCAGAAGGGCAGAGTCCAGCCTCTCCTCCCACAAGAGTGCAGACCACGAACCTTCTTAATGTAAAATAACTGGCCTGAAGCCCAAGTGCTTAAACCAGAACTAATACACTTTTAGAATAACAGACACTGAGCCCTCAGTCAGCAGTTCCCAACTTAGAAGGATGTAAGCTACCTGTTCTGCCACCACAGTGCAGGCCACAAACCTTCCTAATGTAAAACAACTGGTCTGAGCCCAAGTACTTAATCCAAAAGACTTAGAATGATAGCTACACTTTAATCAAGTTACTACCAAGCAGTAATAAATACAATTGAATATGTTGTTATATTGTTAAACGTTTTTAATCAACTGCTCATACTCAAATCTTGAATCAGGACAATTAATAAGTAGTTCACCAATGGTAGTATCCATCTGTGTCAGGGAAACACGTAATTATGCCAAAACAGTACTGTTGTTTTTAATAAGAAGTTTCAAAAGCTCTTTACCAGCATTGTCAAAGAAAGTAGATAGCTCCTTAAAGAATGGACTGTCCATAGAGACTCCATTACGTAATAAAAAAAAAGAAGGCTCTTGGGTACAATGCCAGCATTAATACAGTATTCAAAATATTTATTTTCTACATGAAGCACCCAATAACGCTTCATACTTCTTTCCATTTTCTCCAACAGAGTTAACATTATTTTTAGCAGCAATGTTGTTGTTTGCCAAAACTATATCCCCTGCAAACGGATCAAAGCTAACATTTAAAAACTTACTGGCTGTTCCATTTGTTGAATTACCTTGACAAGGCTCCTGCCTTGAAAACAACGCAGGATTCAAGGGAAAATTATTAGAAGAGTTAGTAACTTTGTAACTCTCTCTAATTTTAGCTGACAAAATCGTCAAAGACCTTTGCATTTCACCTTTGAATTTCACCTACTGCCAAAATACGTTCATCAAGTGTTTTTTCTTTGCTGGTAGGTGTAGAATGTAGAGTCAAGTCCAAATCGTCATCCTCAAGTGCTCCAGCCACGTGTTATTTATCAACTCCGAGATTGCACTTCACTACTAAGTGCAGTCTCGGAGTTGATATATTTAAGTAGCAGGGGGTGTGGGGGGCGCAAGGGTGCCTGCCTCCCCGCTTATACTTGGAAAAGAGCATGGTTTGTGTTTTATTTATTTCTGTATGTACTTGTGCTAGAATATAGTAAGTGTTGGTATCCTGTGTGTTTTAAGTATTTTAAAGTTTCGATATTTTTTTCTCAGGATTTTGGGCTTTCAGGATTCTGTAGCGCATATATATATATATATATATATATATATATATCTTTTTTTTTGGTTATTGAAATTTCGAATCAGCTTTGGTCGACCATGTAAAATGTCGACCCGAAATGCTGAATACGAAATTTCGAATAGGAAACCAATGCGAAAATGAATACATTGACAGCCATGGTTCGATGTATTCAGCATAGCAGGAAGGTTATGTCATTCACCTCCTGCTATGCACATTAACGTACCATTGAACTCTATAGTCAAAAGTACTTTAATTCTACTATTTTGCAGGGGGGGCTATGCCCCCCTGCACCTCCCACACCCCCCTGCACATTAAATATACCAACTCCGAAATTGCACTACAGTAAGGAAATGGGCTAATTACCTGTTCCTCACTGAAGCACAACCTCCCTTCATAGTGCCGGTACGTTGCTTGTCAGAAGGTCGAGTGCACCAGGCAACTCGATTAAATGTGGTCTACCTATGTTGGTTTGATTTACTTCCCCTAGTACACCATGATTTCAAACACTGGACGTTCGACTGACTGCCATCATTCAGATAAGTCACAGTGTGTGTGTGTGTGTGTGTGTGTGTGTGTGTGTGTGTGTGTGTGTGTGTGTGTGTGTGTGTGTGTATATGTATATATAGCGTCCCTATCAGTTCAGCGTAAAATCAGTTCAGTAAATGGCATTTTCAGTGCACTTATATTAAACATGCCGTTTGCTGAGCTGTTCATACTGAGAACATGGTACAGTGATGATCGGGAAATTTGCCCTTTCCCCCTGTAGTGTGATCTCAGAGCTGGTATATATAATTAGCAAGGGGTGTGGGGAGCACAACCCCCTACTTGAGGGGAATTAGATGAACAGCATTTCCAATGAAATGCCGTTCACTGAACTAGCGGTCGATGCAGTGATACAGACCTATATATATATATATATATATATATATATATATATATATATATATATAGGTTTACTATCAAAAGGTCGATTGCCACTCCATCGAACGTCGGATGGTCGACATCGGAAGGTCGGATATATCGAATGTCGAAGTCGAAATATCAATCTCGGAACGGTATTACCATGGGTTGAGGTAGGAGTACGTCGTTGTCGTACCTACGAACTTCTCCCCTACCTCGACCCATGGTGGAACCCATTTCGAGATTGGTTTCGATAAAACGGTTCGGCCTTCCGGTGTCGACCATCCGACGTTCGATGGAGTGGCAATCGACCATTTGATAGTAAACCATATATATAGATATATATCTATATTTATATATATATATATATATATATATGGGTCTGCTTCATATGATCGACAGCTCATATGATCGACAACCAAAACACTGAAAGCTCTTATGATCGATAGCTCATATGGTCGACACATAAATCCAAAGCATTATGCCCTTTACCCACTGTAGCGCGACCCTGGAGTAGGAATAATTAGTTGGGGGGTGTTGCCCCCACATTATTTACATGACTGTAGTCAATTCAGTTCAAAGTATCCGTATGTATGTTTAAAATTTATGACATATGTGGGGGGCTGTGCCCCGCACACCCCCCCAACTATTTATTCCTACTCCAGTGTCGCGCTACAGTGGGGAAAGGGCATAATGCTTTGGATTTATGTGTCGACCATTATGAGCTGTCGATCATATGAGCTTTCAGTGTTTTGGTGTCAGTCAAATGGTTGTCGATCATATGAGCTTTCAGTCACATGAAGTAGACCCATATATATATATATATATATATATATATATATATATATATACACCCACATATACCCACATATACACACACACACACACATATATTTATAGTGTGTGTGTGTGTGTGTGTGTGTGTGTGTGTGTGTGTGTGTGTGTGTGGGCACCAGCTTATCTACAAGGAGGCAAGCTCTGATGTGCCTATGAGATTTTGTAGAACACTTTAAGATGCCCATCGTCAATGCCCTTTTGATGTATTAATGGTCGTGGATTCAAAAGTTAAAGAAATGATATCCAGGAGTGAACAAGACTGTAAGATCCTTTCTGTTTTACTACCCCCCACCCCCACCCCCGAGGACGACTTCCAGAAAC
This sequence comes from Protopterus annectens, assembly GCF_019279795.1. Lineage (NCBI taxonomy): Eukaryota > Metazoa > Chordata > Ceratodontiformes > Protopteridae > Protopterus > Protopterus annectens. The sequence goes on along the minus strand of NC_056739.1, from coordinate 79,194,566 downwards.
TAAAACGGAGAGAAGAAACTTTGTTTCCGGAAGTCTCAAGGGTTTGTATCTGACACTGCTGGAGAGAGAGTCACCTACCGAGGTGGGGGGGCTGCTGTTGTTGGATGTCACCCCCATGGCTGATGTGGTCTGCAAATACAGGGCTATCGTGGTCTGTTTTGCAGTAGGCCTTAGTGTTACTGAATGTTTGTCCAACCGCTGCTCTCTGGAGGCAGTTGGGGGGGTGCTTTTCCCTGCACCCTACAGCTTAGACGTCCATCACTCAAGATGTTTGGGTGCAGAGAATAGTAACCAGTGACTACTCCATCTCCTTTCTACATCCTTTCTCATGCTTAAAGAAACTTGCTGATGTTTCACTCTCTCAAAGGGAAGCAGCAGAGTCAGAAATTGAAAAGCTGCTAAGAATTGGAGACATACAAGTGGTACAACCAGGATATGGAGTTTACTCAAGATTCTTTTTAGTGCCAAAAAAGACCAGGATCCTCAGGCCAATCTTGGACCTAGATTGCTGTGGCCGTTTATGCTGTTCAATAGTTTTATGTGTCTTAGGAGAAGGTGGGCACCCAGCCATCATCTGCAAGTGCAAATTGTCCTCTCTGTTCTTCTCTCTCTCAAGTACAGACACAACAGCAGCGATATCAAAAATTCTCCTTCCTAGCAGACAGCAGAGACACTTGTGCCATCCTTCCACATAATTTTGTGTACTCGGCAAAGACATTTCATTCAAATTATTCCATAATTTCACTGGAAACACTGGAGGGAAGTGAGAAGGAAGAGAGCAGCTTCATGTATGTACTTTGCGTGGACGACCTAGTAGGTACAATCTGTAAAGTATGTTAGAAGCTCTTTACCTTCAGCAGGAAATATCTTACATAAACCATTAAATGCAGAAAGTACCTCACTTTCTTGTAGAAATGACGAAGAGATCAGTGTCTTCACATATAGTTGAAATGTAACACACTGACCATAGAGTGATGATAATCCCTATATTTGAACCTTTCACCAAATATTCTGTGTGAAATGGAACAGGGAGCCCTAACGATCAACATTTGTGAACTTATTAGTTATATTTTATTTTTATTTTTATTTATTTAACATTTGTTGACCGGGAAAGTCCGACTAGGTTCCACAGATCCTGTTTTCAGCGGAGGCCCAGGGAGAAATGCTCCAGAAGCATGTCTTTAGAATGTGGGAGGAAACCGGAGTACCCAGAGGAAACCCACGCGAACGCAGGGTGAACATGCAAACTCCACACAGAAGGCACCCCAGCCGAGAATCGAACCAGAGAACCTCTTACTGTGAGGCGACAGCATTAACCGCTGCACCACTGCGCCGTGTTATACTTTTCATTGCCGCCAGTTGAAAGTCGCAGAACATATATCTGACAGTAGCATTCAATTCACATGACGAGAGTAAATGGAATACACACTCCCACATGTAATTATGTGTCTTGTATGACTTTTTAGTCATCAAACAGTATACAAGTGGTAGACATTGTGTTACCATCATATGTAACTAGCCCGCGTATACTGTACAGTTGCCGACATAAACATCCTTTGGTTATATACATTCCATTCATAAACCATATAGGAGACTTACATAAGTCATTTAAGTTTTCCTTTGTTGAAAATACCAGTACATGCATATTAGTATGAATATCCACCATACGTTTTTGGATAAATGCACCATGTTTTAAACCACATCTTGTTAGTGACACTGTATTTAGAGGTGTGCAAATTTTTCCCTGCAATGTCAAACTTTTACGCCTTACACGATTAACTTGCTATATGATAAGCCTTCTACTTGGTAAAGAAATTATAGTCTCAACAGATATACTGGCTATAATATTGTATATAAAGGTGTATCTCTACATGATGTAGCATTTCCTTTTAAATATTACGTGCAGTATATTTCTGCACCTCAGCTGGATTGGAAGGATGGTCTTACATAACAGACTTTAACAACTCTACCTTATTGCCAACACAGTTAGTTATAGCTTGTCCTTTACTGTGTGAAGTAAACTTAAAACGACAACACCAGTACTTCCTGCCCTTCACTACTTTTTCTAAGTTATACAAGTATCCAGCTATGGTCAACATATTCTTATATCGCTGAGATTTAACTGTGTCATGCAAGTTCCTAACACACTTGGAGCGCTGTCAGATGTTTTGGCCGTGGTAGCAGTTTGCAGACTGATATGCGCACAATAAAACATATCCTACATGAGCAGTACACACCGGATTTACATAGTCAAGTATGACACACAAAAGGATTTTATATATATTTATATTGCCAATAAATTAATAAACTTTATAAACTTTACTGCATATAGTACCTTTATTTATAAATTATTCTAAATACAGATTTTTCACATTAATATTAATTACATATCAGTGATTTCATTCTGACTGTCTTCCAGTTTCAGTACTAAAGTAGTGACGTCATACACACCATTTTCAGAAAGATAGCCAACTATGACAATTTGAGGAATTAAACTTTGCTGTTGTGTGTTCGTTTGCTGAGACGGATGTTTGATGCAAAGGGGTTGATGATTAGGTATTCAGAGAAATATTACTTCGATGAAGTAAGATGGACCCATTAAGAAAATTTAGAAATGCTGCACTGAAATATTCAACTGCATCATTTAAAGGGAGTCTTTATAGGATGTACCAGTTAATGAATGACTCCTTGGAGAAATCGGAGAGATCAGGGGTGGTTTTGAGCTTATGTTCCTTTGTTAGTTGTGTAATACTCCTGTGGATATAAGCTGGCAGGTGGTGACTTAGTGTATCAGGGAGGGTCCTTGAGTTAAAATTAGATCTATTGGTAACCAGAATCCAGTCCAGGATAGATAGTTGAGAGTTATTTTTGCCATATCTTGTTAGTGTATTAATAAGTTGAATGAATCCAAAGAGATTCATTCTGTTGATTCCTGAATTTGCAGGTAAAGACTGCCAGTCAATGTTTACATAGGCCAGGAGGATAATTTCATTTGTGATTGTATCTGCTATTTCGAGTAATATGTTTTCAAGTATTGAAATGTTCTGTCCTGGGAGAATTTTCTTAACATGGAAAATATTTTTACTGATTGTTCTGATCTCTACAAAAAGGCTATCAAGTTGTAAGCTCTTATGGTAAGTCCACCCTATCTCATTTTCCACAAAGACAGGGTTTCTTTGTGAACTAATCCTTCTTTTAAGCCTAAAGTGGTATCTGTTTACTTTAAGCCAAATTATCCATCTCCCCGTTTTCTTTTCTGAACCTAAAAATGAGGGAGAAAGAATATTCCATGTCTTGGATATGCACAAACAACTCTGGTACTATCTTGACAGAACTAAATCTTTTGGATATTTGGATTGGTTGTTTATTTCTTATGAAGATAAGAAGGAGCAATGTGTATCAAAGTAGACTATTAACAAATTATTGTCTAAGGCTATTACCGTTTGATCTACTTACCACGATAAAACTATTCCAGGCAGGGTTAAAGCCCACTCTACCAGAGCTTTAGCTTCATTTGTGGCTTTTTAGAAAGGGTTGGATTCTTGAAGTATTCCAGAAGATGCTACATAGTCCTCTGTACATACTGTTACAAAACAGTCCACCTTCTTCATATAGTAAGCTAGGATATTTACCCTTATAGTTAATGCTACTGCAACATTGATCAATATTATGAACATAATGAAGTTTTGTAAGTAAACTTGCCATAAAAGTAGATCTGTGAATGATCACTGCTGCAGTAGATGCTCCCTCCCTCCATCCCCTTTATTTTTTTGGGGTGTTGTTTATGCCAGGGTGTGGACATTTATTTTTGTTGTTGTGACGATAGGAGGTACTGCCAGCCATGCCAGAAGTAGGACGGTGGATGTATGACTTCTGCCAGCACAGCTAGCTGGAATTTTGGAAATAATTATATGTCATTTGTATATCAAACTGATTTGTACAGATGCATGTGTTGAAAATATATTTGTGAAGTTTGCTTGTGTTAAAATGTATCAACAGTGCACCCTGCTGGAATAAAAAGAAATGTACATGTATTATTGTAACTGAATTAAATGTATATGTTTTAATAGAGGATACTGGGACAGCATAGGTTAACCAGCTAGCTTACTTTAAGAAAAATAAGGGAAATGTAAATGAGCTGTTAAACCATTAAAACGATACCCCAATGTGCTGAATAGGACCGGAGTCGGTGCGTCTGGAAAAAGCCTTTGTTCATTAGCTCAGTAAAAGGAGGGGAAGCCCCAGGCACTGCCATTAACATTTAGATGGGTATTGTAGCTGTCTATGCTAAATTCCTATCTCAGCTTCAAAGGGGGATCCTGTGTGAATCTAAAGTCAGGTGACCAGATGAGGTCATTCTGCAAGCCATCTTGAATATTGTATTTTACAGGGAGTAATCTCTGAGTATTGAGTATTCTGTTTTGGGAAACCTGACTAGAAAGACTGCTCACTTATTTCATTGTGCCTTGCTCTATCAAGTAAGCTATTAGGGAATAGTAATTCTCATACATTCAGTCAGGAATACGGTGAAGCTTAGTGTAGAGATTGTTTTCCTTTATTTGTCTGAGTCTGTCCATCAATGTTATTTTCAATATTTCCTGTGATCTGAACTCTGTGGTTTTCTGTGTGTGTGTATATATATATATATATATATATATATATATATATTCTGTATTTTCATGCTCATTTATTATTTATTACTAAATATATTTAAAACCTCAATTGTGGCTGGTCCTTGTAGAAAATATTTAACCTTTGAGAGTGCTTGTTTTTGTTTGGTGACACTGTGTGGGCTACTCCAGAAGGCCTAGCTGTCTTGGTCAATTATTACCATTTATATTAGTATTAATATTACACGGTATAGTTGGACACGCTTTGTTAAGAGCCTTAGAGTAACTGATTTTGCAGTGTTTGGTGGTGGTAATAACTATGTTATACTCTGGGCAGAAGGGGACACAGCAGGTAAATCCATGCCAGCCTTTCCCAGGTGTGTGTGAAAAATCAAATATGTGTGCGTGTTAAACACTTGGGGCAGAGAGACAAAGCACTGGGCTTTCAGAGAGAGTGCTGGAGGTCTTGGCTTGGACACTTGGCTGAAGACCTAACCCTACAGCTGCACCAGTGGGGAAGTCTTATTAGGGGACCTGGAGGGAGACAGATATAGATAAATCTAGACCCCGGGCTGTGTCTCTTCCCTGTGTACTCTTAAGGGAAATTGTGCTTGATGCAGAGAGGTCTGCATCTGGAAACACTGAGTGTATCCATTTGTATTCCAAATGCACATTCCTCTCCAGTGTCAGTCCTTTCCTGGCTCAGCTTCCCTCTGTCTGTTGGCATGAAAACTCTGAAGGGCTTGGCACCCAAACCTGTCTTTCTTCAGTTCAGGTCACGCTGACTGACGGTTTAAACATGTGGAAAGTGCCCTGAAGATTTGTAAGCTGGCCTGGTGTTATATCCTGTGCAGGATATAACCCATATAGCTAAAGCTACTGCAGCAGTGATCATTTGAATATCTACTGTTATGGTAAGTTTACTTACACGACTATACTTTTTTTGTGCCATAGGAGGGGAAGAGGGCAAACATTGGTAGGGGAATAGCTCAGGAGTGCATTGGGAAAAGGTTTCTCTCCCAGTAGAACAAGACAGTTTATTGCTACCAGATTTGAAGGGGTACATTAAAACAATGTGGGTAAGGCTCATATACATAACTCAAGTAGAAAAGTATAAATCAAAACAGAAAAGGCTGATGGTAGAATTGGGGGGGGGGCAAGTGATAGAAACTAGGATTTTATATGCAAGTCTTAAGGAGAATTGTAAGAACCACACAGAATATTCATTCAAAATGTAACAGAAAGTACTTTAAAAACTAAGCCAGTACAAGAATAAGTAAAAGGTATCTTACCAGAATAGACGACTGCAAGGAGAGGTATAGAAAATAAACAAGAAAGGGCTGGAATTTACTGTAGACAATTAGCCAAGGAACCAAGATACTGGGATCAAATAACTTGAGAGGGAAAGGTAATACACTTTGATGATACTAAGCAGGAGTTTGAACTCCAAGTTGGAGATTGGGCCATCTTCATTAATGCCTACACTAGGTGCACACGATCTGTATTCAAGAACATCCATACCACTTTTTTGTGTCTCCTCGTCACTCAGGAGGATTAGACTAAGTATGCATATAATTTATGCTTGTCATGACCTTTATGAATCCCCTTCGCTATTTAAGGCTGCAAGAAAATCAGTAGAAAACTAAAATTAGGAGGAAGAATATGTGAATTATGCTTGTGTTGTCTGTTAACTCAGAACAGTGTGCAATTAGTGTAGTTGTTAATGAATCCCAGGGACTGCCTTCCCTATCAAGGATTGATAAGAGAAAGGAATGGGGGAATGTTAAGTGAAAAAATCAGCTCTGGTAGAGTTTATAGTTTATTGATGAACAAAAGATGCTGTTAAAAATGGATAAATTATATTCAATATAAATATAAAAAATATAACAAAATGGATAATTAAATAGATAAATTATAAAACGGGGGCATATGTAATATTTTATGATAACTATAAGACTGAATAAGAGGAAGTTAGAAAAGACTAGTAAAAGCGAATAGTGGGGCAATTAAATTAACAAGTTGAAGAAATCTTTAGGACTCCCAGTTATGTATGAAAGTCTGGAAGGTTTAGAATTTTTCCATGGAAATGTTTGCACAGGTATTCTTATCCAGTTAGACTTTAGATGTTTTTTCCTCAGATAGCAAATTCTAGAGATGCTATGGGGAAGAAAGAGGTAATTGAAAGTATGTTTTTGGGAAATGGAGTGAGTTAGCAGATTTTTAAAATTTCCAATAGAGCACTTTGACAGACATTTTGGAAGAATATATAGTAATAACTAAGGAAATTATTCTTTTGTAATTGGGATATAGGATCTAAATTGCCTAGATATATATACTAAGGCCTTACGTTTGATACTGCTGGCTGCTTAAAAAAAAAAAAAAAGCGATCACTAGAAAATGGAATTCATAAGCTATAACAATCATAACAGAAGTCTAAATATTTTAAGAAAGGTAAAAGAACTGGAGGTGGGACTTTCAGAAACAGGAAAGAAAATCTTTAGAAATAAATGGGATTTGTGGAAAGAGTACATGCAGAATATTATTCAGAAGGAGTGAAGTTTAAGGGAGGGCAAGAGTTGAACAATTTATTTAATACTGGATATGATGAAAATTGCTAAATAACGTCTATTGCCCGATAGTAACAACAGAAAGTGCTTGTTTTCTTTTCTACTAATGTTTGTGTACTTATGTTGTAGTTTTAAACGTGATGATTTAATAAAGACCAAAAAAAATAATTTTTGTGCCAGTGATTACTTTCACACTTGAACTAGGCTCATTTCATGAGGGCACTTCTTTACAAACCTGCAGTTTCTCCTAGGCGCATTAATTGTTCTGAGACTGTGAACTTTATGAGTGAATGCTTTATTTGGCATCAAGTGTTCCCTCATTTCCAAAGAAACATCTTGTTAGAAATTATGAGCCTAAAGAAGACCAAATACTTTTAATATGTTTAAAGCTGTGATGCAGGGTACCAGCCACCTGACTCCACCAGCCCCCTGCTCCTTAAAAAATTGATAGAATGTACCGAGCAACAGTTGACAGACCAGATTTATACAACAGCCAAAAAGCTGAACCAACTATAATTTTGTTTTCTTCCTCTTCACAACAGAAGAATATTTCTTTGGTAGCAACCCTTTTTTATAGAGAATCAATATGGCAAAAAAGTTTACACCTCTAGCATTTTACACTCAAGTCTTTAAACTATTTAGCACACAGTTTATTTTCAGAGTCTGTGTACCAGATGCAAGACTGTTTTCAGAAGGTGACAGCAAACTTGATCAATTAAATTTCACTGCAAATAGGACTGGAATAGATGTACTTAATTATGGTTGTGATTCAGTTGTTAAGGATTGCGTTGCATATACTCTAATATGCTTGTGATGCAGTTGTTGCAGCATATACATCTTTTACATCTGGAATAGTATTATAAAGACGTGCGAGACTCATGACAAAATTCTGTTCCCTGTGCTAGTTGGCTTGCAGCAACTCTGATTTTAGATTTGGCCTTCTCATTCGGACTTCCTTTTCCTTAACCACCCCTCCTAGAAACTTGAAGGGTAACCATTTGAAATGTTGGGACCTGTTAGAGCAAGTCCTGAAATACACAGACTGAATGGCGAAAGAACAGACTTACTTATATTAAGTCCGAGATGCCATTTCTCAAAATATTGCCTTTTCTCCAAGGCTTGGCGATCTCTGAGTTGGTATAAATAAGTTTGTGAGGTGTGTGTGTGTGGGGGGGGGGGTGCAGGAGGGGCTTGTCCCCCAACAAAAAATAACTTTAAAGAAGAAGAAGAATGATTTTTGAGATTTGCTGTTCTCCTGTGCTTTCGGTCTCTCTTTTTTCAGCTTGTCAGCACTTGGCATTTCAAGTGCCGACATTACAGTAGGTAGCCACTTGAAGCTGTTAACCTGTTCCAGTATTTTTCCTTATATTTCAGTCTTCAGCTTCATCTGATTTCTCCAATTTGCTGCTGCAACAACTGTCTTGTCTGTATTTCATTTCATCCCGTGTGCCTTTTGTTTTGTGTTTCAGTCCCTTATTTGCTGAAATTCCTGTTCAGAGTCTACTTGTAATGCCACTTTTTCTGCATACAGCAGCTTTGTTGATGTATCCCCTTGACCTGATTGCTAATGTAGTCCATCACCAGCATGAACAGCAGCTGGCTCAGAACTGAATCCTGATGCATACCCATTCCACTTGGTAAAGCCTCTGTGAGTATGAACACTGTTTGGACTTATGTCATTGGGTCCTTGCACATTGCCATATTAACTCTACCGGAGTTTCCAGTACTATCTAAGTCAGTTTTCTTGGGAAATTTTCATATTGTTTTGCCTGTCTAAAAATGCACATGTAAACTCTTGTTTCATTTTCAACTTCTTCTACACTGTTTGACTGCAAACATCTGGTTGGTTGAGCTGCATCCTGATATAAATCTAAACTGCTTATTTCACATCTTACTTTCCACTACTGTGTATATTCGTTTATCAAACATCCTTTCCAGTGTAGTGTCCTTGCATATCACTGGTGCAGTTTTATAACCAATGGGATTTCCTGCCAAGGCTAGCCCCATGTCCAGCCACCATACCAAAGCCTTTAATTCTTACCAGTGTTGTTGTATGTCAGATGTATGCTCTTTGTATCAGTGTAGGGCATAAAGGTGATGTACAGATGTTCCATACTAATACCTCCTTTGCCACCAGTCTGAATGCAATTGGTCTGAATGCTCTTCGCCATGCTGGTTATACAGAACCTCTTTCAGATAAGTACCCCATTGAAGCTCTTTCTGTTTTCCTTTCCATTATATTTTGAGTCTTCATGTCATCAAAGAAAGGAAAATGTCAGTGTGGGAGTCAGATTCCCCATAAAGATCATCATGACAACTGTTTCTTGTGCCTAGGCCATTCTCACGTCCACACTTAGTGCTCTCTATTTGTCAGGCATGTGTGCCAAAGACACTTCACAACCATCTGTTTTCTCTTTCCATTTATCTTGAGAAACAGTATTTCAAGTTGTTGACTCAGGGTACCATGGCCGAATCCACCCATCTCGAGGTACAGCCGCCACGTAAGAAAAAGGTCAAGAAGTCAAGGTCTGATGCTGGTGCAGTCCATCCCATACTAGACATCTTTGTCAAGGTGGATGATAACCCTTATGACCACCTGGCGCTGACATTGGTTCCCTCTGCAGTGACCCTGTTAGATACCAGCATGGAACTGGGAACTGGCTTCTTGCATGCCCTCCAAGACTGTGCAAATGTCCTCTTTGGATGTGGGGGGAGGGATCACAGCCAGTCATATTTTTGAGGCTTAGGGGGATTCCCCAGTTCTTAGGGAGGAGGTTTCTATTACACAAGGCAGGGTTCTGAGCCACCAAGGTTGGTTAAAGCTGACATCCCCCTTAAGAAGAGACAGAAGACTACGCATATTTCCCTCACTCCCAAGGATCCTCAAAAGGAGGGGGAGGATTTTATTCCGGGCTTGTTTATTGCCCTGATGGTTTTTAGACCACCACAGGATCTTTCTGTTCCTACTCCTCCTTGGCCTTCTACCCTTAAAAGATCCAGGAAACCTTATTCTTTTGCTGAGGAATCAGACTCAGATGAAGATTCCTTGGCTTACTCCTCCCAGGTGTCATCACCTTCGGATTATGGCTCTGAGGAGGAGGAGTCATTAAGTTTTGATGCCCCTTTAGAAGAATCTTCCTTTGGGGATGCAATGGTTCCCATGATGGAGCATTTTAAGTGGGACTGCTCCCAGGTTTCTAACATCTAGAAAAGGTATGAGTTGTTGCAGATGGACTCCTCACAGCCTTCTGCTGTTCTGCTGGATACTTTTTCAGCTGTTTCTTTGGCTCCTGATTCCCAGCCTCCTGCCCCTAAGAAGCCTGAACGTTTTTATAAAGTACTGAAGCTTTCAAATTTCTTCATAAGTGTCTCTCTTCTGACCCACCAGTGGGCATTTCATGTCATAAACTATTAAACTGACATGGCTGGGTATATATAGTATCCCTTCTGTCTCAGCTTGGGGGATTCTGTCTCACCTCCTGATTCTGAGGCAGAGTCCACTGCTTTTTCTTTGGTGGGATCTACTTCTCAGGTAGCTCATTACTCCATTAAATGTACAATGCTGCTGATGCATCCTCTAGAGCTGCTGCTTCAGGCTGTGTCATGAGGTGCTGTTCTTGGCTTTGTCTGATGATATTAAGGCTAATCTTCTTGATGCTGCTTTGGTTAATCAATATATTTTTGGTACTCCAGTCACTGACATGTTGAAGACCATACATGACCAAGGCAAGGTCATGTAGGATCTTAAGCAGGTTTTTGTCTCTCCCATTCCTGTGTCAGAGAAATTATCTTGCTAAAACTGCTTTTGCTCATAGACAGACTTATCAGCCCTCCAAACCTAAGAATGTTCCTAGGTGTTTTTTTTCTTGCAAACCTACTCAGACTCTCAAATGCCTAGACCTCAAAAACCCACTTTTCAGGGCAAGTTTGCTTGTATCTGACTTTCTGCCCTCCTTTTCCCTCCGTGAGGTTCATTTGTCTCTCAGACTTTCTCTTATCACTCCCTGTTTGGCAACAGATTACTTCAGACTCTTGGGTTCTGCCAGTCACCCATCAAGCCTGCTATATAAGATCAGGAAATCCCTTCCCCTTTTCAGGGATTTCCTAACCCCTTCAGACCAAATTTCAATTTTTTTTCAGGGGTACTGCAGGGTTGCCTGGATCAAGGCATCATTCAAGCTATTCCAGAGGTTCTAATAGGTACAGGGTTTTATTCCTGGATGTTTCTGGAGGTATGTTCCAGACCTGACCTTTCCTGTCTGAATACTTTTCTCAAGGTGCCCACATTCAGGATGCTTTCCCTCCAGACACTATTTCCCCTCTTGCTACCTCAGGCTGTGGAACTGAAGGATGCCTGTATTCATATTCCCATTCACCTCCTATTCAAGGAGTCTTTACATTTCTCTGTTTCTTCCACTCATTTTCAGTTCTGTGGTTTGTCCTTTGGTCTTTCCACAGCCTTAAGCATATACACCAAGTGCCTGGCTCTAGTCATAGGTTTGTGAAGGCTTTGTGGAGTACAAATATTCCCTTATCAAGATAAACTGCTTCTTCAGGCTTTCTCTCCTTCCAGGCTGCTGCAGGACCTGCACTTTACCAGTCTCCTGTTACACAGTTTGGGTTTCACCATTAATCTCCAGAGGTTTGTCCTGTCCCCCTATCAGGAACATATTCTTTCTAGGTTGCAGGATCTAAACTGTTCCAATGCTGGCCTCTCTGTCTGCTCCCAAGGTTCTGTCTTTAACAGCCTACTTGCAGTTCCTGCTTCCATTGTCTCTGTTGCCTGCCAGGGAATTTCTAAGGGCTCTAGGATTCATGACCTCAACCATCTCCATGCTCCCCTTTGGCAAGCTTCATATCAGGAAGTTAAAGTGGTACTTGTGCTCAGTATGGATTCAGCATACCACCTTCCTGAATTTCCAGTCTCCTTACTCCCTTGTCTCAATCTTGAGCTGTATTGGTGAATTCAGCACATATCCATCAACTCAAGCATCCCTTTCCAGTCTCCTGCTCCATCTCAGGAGTTGTTTACAGACATTTCATATCAGGGTCAGGAGGATGCATCATGCATTATGAGGGCTTAGTGTCTCTGGGCCCCTTATTCACAATGGGATCACATTATCATCAAAGAGATTTGGAATCTTGTGCTTGCTCTCAGCCTTTCCACTATCACTGGTCCCCAAGCCCTTTAAGGGTCTATTCAGACAAAACAGTCATGTGATATGTCAACAAGCAGGGAGGCACAAGGTCTTAACGTTTTACAGACTAGCCCTTCAGGCCTGGGAACTGGCTATCCAACTGAAGGTTTTTCTTTAGGCGGTTTACATTCCTTTTGGACAAAATCTGATGGCAGACTGTTGAAACAGGTCCAGGGCACAACCTCACAAATAGATGTTTCACAGAGAGGTATTTCTGTACATTGTTCATTGGTAGGGTATTCCTCAAGAGGACCTTTTTGCCACCCCTCTGAAACAGCTTCCCCACTTCTGTTCCAGAACCCGAAGTGCTCTGGCATCGAAGGTGGATGCCATTTCTTTTTCGTAGAAGGGGATGTTCCTTTATACTTTTCCTCCTCTTCCTTTTCTTCACAGGGTCCTGCACAAAATCAAACAGGATTCTCCAAGAATCTTGTTGGTGACTCCTTTTTGGCCTAGACAGCACTGGTTCCCCCTCCTCTTTCATCTGGCCAGGAGCAATCATCACAAGTTATGTCACCAAATGGATCATCTACTACAAGACAAGGGACCTCTCCTTTACTCTCATCTGTCCACACTTCAGTTGACACTTTGTTTGATTAGGTTTTAATCCCCTTTTTGCACCAGTTTTCTGAAGATGTGCTTAGGGTTTTGCTCTCCTTTATCCTCTTCTGTCCACACTTCAGTTGACACTTTGATTAGGTTTTAATCCCCTTTTGGCACCAGTTTTCTGAGGATGTGCTTAGGGTTTTGCAGAAGGCCAGGAAACCCAATACCAGAAAATCACATGTGCCCAAATGAAAGAGGTTTTCTATTTGGTGTCTTAAGCTTTACCAAGACCCCATTTTAGTGGGGGTCCTTTTGGTTTTCTCTTACTTGTGTGAACTGCTCCATGCTAGCTTAGCATATTCTTCTGTCAGAGCTCATTTGTCAACACTCTCTGCCTGTTTGCATTTGAATCCACCGTTGACCTCTCATTTTGAGGTTAAGTATTTCCTGAAAGGCATCATCTATCTCAGGCCCACAAGAAAGCCTATCCCTCCTTCTTGAGACCTTAATTTTATTCTTGAGAAATTGACCCAGTCTCCTTTTGAGCCTGCTGCTGCTGCTTATTTGCAGTATTGCACCTGGAAGACTGTTTTTTTTGGTTGCTCTCACCTCTGCTAAGAGAGTTTCTGAACTCCAAGCCTTGATGACGATTTCCCCTTTTTTGATTTTTCATAGGGACAAGTTGTCTCTGTGTACTAATTCTTCTTTTATTCCCAAAGTGGTCACTGAATTGTCCCTTAATCAGCCTATCCAGCTTCCTTCCTTTTTTTCATTCTTTGCAGTCTGCAAGTGGAAGGTTCTGCATACCTTGGATCTTCATTGTCAGCTCAGGTATTATTTAGACAAGACAATGACGATATGCAAATCTGAGCAACTTTTTTTTTCTTTTCATGTCAAGACATTAGGTTTGGCAGTTTCTAAGCAAAACATTTTCTCCTGGATTTGGAAAGCCATTTCCTTTTGCTGCTCCTGTCACAGCAAACAGCTTTCTGCCTCTGTTCGGGCCCATTCTATCAGGGCAGCAGTCTCCTCTGGACCTTTCTTCAAAGGTTTGGACACCAGTCCCTTCCTTGAAGCTGCTAATTGGTCCTTTGTGCACACTTTCACTAAACATTACAAGTTGGATGTCATTTCTAGAACCAGAGCAGATTTTGCCAAGACTATTCTTCATGGGTTTGTGGAAGATTCCTCTTTGCCTTCCTCCTCCCATTCTTTACTGTAGCTTTTGTACTGTCCTATAGGTTATGAATACTGCAACAGTGATATGGAAGAACATACTACACTTGTGTAAAATCCTAACATAATGGTAGATGTCCCTCTCTTCACTGTTGCAGTATTTGGTTCCATATTCTTTTTTTTTCCCATTGGAAACATATGACTGACTGAAAGGTCTTTGCCTTTCTCCTTAGGCATCTCCTCTTTCCGTAGATGTATATGTTCTCCTTTCTCCTGGAGCACTTTATTTCTGAGTTTGAGGCATCATATGTCATCTTTATGCTCTATGCTGGCATGGGGAGCATGCGTTTGAAGTAAGACATTGGTAAGAATTAAAGGCTTTGTTATGCTGGCCGGAAGTGGGGCTATCCTTGGAAGGAGATACCATTGTTTATGAATACTTGCAGCAGTGAAGAGAAGGACATCTACTTTTATGATAAGATTTTACACAATTGCACTTTCATGCAGTATGACAGGAGTTTGATATCTTTTTACTGCCCACATTTGTAAATGACTCAACTCTGAGTAAGTGTGGATAATGTTTTAGCAAGCCCTAAGTCTGAAGAGTGGTGTGTTAGATGCATATTTGGTAAGAGCTGGAACATAAAGCACCTTGGTTTAGTGCCTGGCATGATGGTTGCTGCTGAGGCTACTACTTGGAGTAAAATGTTATCAAGAAAAGCCGGTGATCGAAGCATCCTAATTCTGATAACTATGGTCAAACAGCCAGTGTCTGTATCAACTGCTTAAAAATCTCACAATTTCACCGTAAACAGTACTGTCATACAACTATTTATTTTTTGTGGTTCATTTACTCCTCTGAGAAGGTCTGTCTTAATGATATTGATCTCATATGTAGCTAGTGTTTTGTAAAGAGTTTGATGTTACACTTTTTGTTACTGTAGCTCATGCCTGTCAACTGTTCATAATTTTACCTTAGAGTTTTGCACAGTTCTACTTCAATTAAGTAGTTTTTGAAAAAAGATGATGAAATATAATGCAGTCAACTAATAAAGACACTTTGAATTTACAAACTTATTTTACTTCAGAGAATCCATGTTAATTTACATGCTCTTATTCTGTCAGCTTTGCAACTCAGTAGTACAAATATTTTAGATGCGTCCCTGATTTGGGGCTTTTTTCAGATTACTTTTTGTCTGAGATAAGAGGTTGAGAGGTATGCTAAAGACTTCGTAGAAAATATGCTTTCATTTACACTCATCAGGGAGCAAAAAACAAAGCCTGTCTCTTTCAGACTATAGATAGCACTTATTTGCATAGCAAAACTAGTGGTCAGAACAGACTGTGTACCTTTTTTCTTCTGAGGGACTAAATTAACTCACACTCATCCAAAGCTTTAGGTTTTGGTTCTTTTATCAGTGAGCCTTTTTTTGAATGACTTCAGCCACAATCCATCCATCCATCCATCCATCCATCCATCCATCCATCCATCCATCCATCCACCCACCCACAACCCCTTTTCCCATGTTTGCAGATGGGGTCAGGCCATCATTTCAACAGTGACAATCATCTCGAGCCAAGGTCTATACACAATAATTAGAAAGTATTTATTCAGTAAAACTAGGAAAGTTAAAAATAAAGCATCAATACTGGATACTGACCTGCCACGGAGCTAGGAGTCATGACAACAGCTGAGGATGTGTGGTTAAATTTGTTTGGATTATCTATAATGCATCACTGTGCCATGTATGAGCTGTAATATGTCTGTTTAGTCTTTTCTCAGAGTATTTGGATAACTGTTATGTATTACAGTTACATACTGCTTATATTTAGAAATTACATGATGACTAAACAAAAGGCAGAAACAAGAGATGATGAGGGTAAATTTTTTTGTTCATCTACACTTCCGTACATAGTGTCAGCAGATGCAATACAGGAGTTTACTGTAAAATATATGAACGATGAGGGACAAAGAATATTTGTATTCATTCTTGTATTTAGACATGTGTATGTCATTTCTTTAATAGCTGAAGCATCTAATAGTGCCATGGCCTTCATCTGTCACTGTCCTTTATTTACATCTACGCTGAAAAGCAGACCCTGAACATAAAATGTTTTTCTCTGTTAGCGTGCATAACACATGTAGGTTCGTGATATAACTGTATGGAAATCTAGTATCGATGGCTACATATTGGCCAGAAGCAGAACTAAATAAATGAAGACTGGACCTTGATATGAGCTGATGGGGATGGTGTGATTTCCCAGGAGTCTGGTGGAAAGGTCTACAGCTGTGGAAAGGATGAAGAGAGATGGTAGAAACTATGGCATAAAAATGAGGGTGTTGACAAGAAAAGGTAATGTACTTCATTTGGTCCTCAAATCTGTACAAGTTTTAGGATTGAGAAAAGAGATCTTTTAGGTTGGGCTATTCTATATGACTGTGGTTCACACTCCCTGGGCAGGAAGCTTTTCAATGTTCTAAGAATCATTATGGGAAAGAGCACAGGTAAGGAAAATAGATGACAGTGGATGAATTGTTGATGTGCATTAATGAAGACAAATTAAAGAATGAGGAAAAAAGTGCAGTAAAGTATTCCACTCAGTAAGAGAGGACTGTGAGGAAAGGAAGGCAAAGTGGAGGATTTTATGAGGGGGTCATGAAAATGAAAAATAGGTATAGCATATGGCCAAGAAATACGTAACAAAGCTTAAACATCCAGCTGATTGACTTCCAAGATGCTGCAGCTCTCCAAGGGTGAAAACAGAAACTCATAAAAGAGAGCCAGTGAACTTGAGTTTTCAGGTAAATTTCAGTAACTGGCTAGTAAGTGCACTGTCTGGATGCTAGCAAAAAAATTCAGAGAACCTGAAAGAAAATACATCACAAAAGGTGAGGAGAATTCTGCAGCTGTTCATCAAAAAGCATTGCAGACTCCAGCTTTGGTACAAGACATAACTTCACAGTAATCTTGAGGAAAGAAGTCAGATGTGCTCAGAGCTAATTAAAATAAACAAAACACTGAATGAGTATATCAACTCAAATAACAAAAGGCTGGAATAAATAAGCTTTATACAGATATTCAGATGAGGCAATAAAACTGCAAAAATCAGAGGTCGAAATGAAGAAAAGGCTGAATAAGTATGAGACTGCTCAAAAACAGATGTTTAAAAAAATTATAGAATTAGAAGACAGAGCATGTAGGGAAAACCTGAGATTGTCCTTCATACCAGAGAAGCTGGAAGGAACAGACTGTATTAATTTTATGAAAGCACAAATAAACAACTGGACTGGTTTTCCACAGCAGAAGTTAATTGAAAGGAAACATTGTGTATATGCTTCATACCTGGCCATGACGAAGCAACCTAGACCTTTAATGGTAAAGATGCAATCCTACCAGCAGATAGAGTTGATTCTGACAAAACTGTGGCAGAAGAACAAAGTACTAAAAGTGGGAGACAGTAGAGTGTGGAAAATGATTACTCACTATACGCTAGGTAGAAGAGCAGTCAGTTTATTCCGGTAATCCGGATATGGCAATAAGTAGGCATGAGATTCAAGCTGCTATATCAGACTATTTTTAGAATATTCTTTCCTAGAGGGGCAAAATCATATTTTGATATAGAACATGCTAAGGAGGAAACATAAAAATTTGTCCAACAAAATGTGACCTGTCAAGCAGAAGGACATTCTATTTCTTGTTCATTTGATAATAAAGCCCATGAAGAGATTGTGCCTGTGAAACCTTTTCCAATATTTAAAAGAAAATGCTTGAGCGACAGAAAAAAAAGCAAGAGTTGACTAGAAGAACCAGGAAAGAATTGAAAATGAAGCAGGACCTGGATTTGGGAGATGAGATCAACAAGAAGGAAACCAGGAACGTTGAAACTGACAAACCAGTGTGGGATTACAAAGCATTAATTATATTTGTGAAACATGACAGAACAAGAAAACCTGGAAATATTGGACTTCTTTGATTTTGTTAAACTTGTAAGGGATTCAAAAGCATATGCCTTCATATCATTAATGTTTGGAAAAACATTTAGGAGAGGGGAAGAGGAAGGAAAAGAGTTAAATGTAAGAAAAAGTAAAACAAATTTATGTTCTTAACAGTAGTATTTTTATAATGCATGACATAACCCACATACTATAAAGCTTTCTCAGTTATTTTAGAATGTAATAGGGATACTAAAGTAAACAGGTGCCCCTGTTTTTTTTGTATTCTTTCTTTCTTTCTTCGTGTTCAGTTTTAAGAAATGTAGGCACTGCAGTTTAAAAGAGAAGAAAAGTTTGGACAAAAGAGCATGATACAAAAATGAATATGCTTTTTCTTACTCTTCACAGGGGAATGGCTGATTTAAAGCCCTTGGTTTGATCTAGTAACAAGTTCTAAGGAGAAGGAAATAAAAAAAAAAAACATTGAATATATAAAAAAGTTTTCCTTAGCAAACAAATGAGTGCTTATCAGAGGCAACTGCATATGTGGTTCTGTTGTATTTATAGAGACAATCTGAAAAAAGGCAACAAAAACAGAATACTTCTTTCTTTCAATGGCAAGGAGATAATGTATTTCTGATAGCATTCAAGTTTTTTTCTAATCTGGGAGAGGAACAAAGATAAGACAAAAACAGACTGCACTTAGTGGAAATAGAAGCACAGGCTGTACCTTGCAGCTTAGCATGGATAGCCTTCCTTATAGGTTAATCCAAGTCTGTGAATGTGGCTGTCATTCTGGGACAATTGTTCCTGCTGGAGTCTCTCTCAGAAGACGTCAATTTTTATGAAGGGGAAGGGTCCCCAGATCACTAGTGGATGACATCTGCTTCGGAAACATTTTAGATATCCGCAGACAAAAAGGTGGCTGGTCTTCCAAAAACCCTTCTTTGGAAGAATCAGTATATTTGGAAGCGTTTGGTTCTGGCCCATCTATGTTTTGGTTACCCCACAGTGGATGACCCCATTAATTTAGTTTCATGCTGGGCTTGGAAGGAGCCAGATACTGTCAAATACAGGATTCCTTTCCAGACAGACTCTTCCAGACTTCCTGATGTGCTGCCAGACTGCCCATCTCTGGAGACAGTCAGGAGCCGATTATCCCTACACCCAGAAGCCTGGACAAGCATAACAGAAGATACCTGGGTGCTAAAAATGATATCCAGAGGTTATTTCATTCTATTTTCCAACTTCCTTTTCACAAAAGGAAGAAACTTTCCAACATTCCACCCAATCAGAGGAAAGATGCAGCATACAAAATTCAAAAGCTGCTAGAAAAGAGAGTCATCCAAGAGGTCCCACCAGCCAAATAGGATTTGGAACTTACTCACTCTTCTTTTTAGTGCCCAAGAAGACACTGGACCTTAGACCAGTTTTGGATCTGAGTAAATTTAATTTGGTATGTGAAGAAGTCAAAGTTCTGAATGGTCATGGTACAGTCCATCATGCCATTTCTTCACAAGGATGACTGAATGTGCTCAATAGATCTTCAGCATGCATTCTATCTCATCAAAATAGACAGGTGTTCCCAAAGACACTTGTGCTTTTGGCTGGGAGCCAGTCACTATCAATTTAGAGCCCTGCCCATTGGACTCTCCACAGCCCCCAAGTTGCTTACCAAGTGTAGGCAGTCGTGGCTGCTCATCTGAGACTCAAAGGATTTCAAATGTTTCCATATCTGGACGACAGGCTCCTTACCGCCCCCGCCAAGCATGTTCTTCTACAGTCCAGGGACTATTTGCTCCAGATTTGTCAGTGACTGGAGATAACAATAAATTATGCCAAATCTAACTTGACACCAGTCCAGAGCCTGGCGTTCATTGGTAAACATCTGGATACAACACTGGTAGCATCACTACCACTTCATTGCATATCCAACATCAGGAATGAGGTTCATCTGCTTATCTCCCCTTCAGCCAGATCAGCCTTTCAAGCACTGGGATACATGGCATCAGCCATTGTATTGCTTTCCTTGGCATGATTCTTTATGTGTGTTGTTCAATGGACTCTAGCTGTTAGTGGTCCATTCTTCATCAACCCCTATCCTTTCTAGTCAAATTTATCCCAATTTGCAAATGACACATTTACTGGTGGATTCAATAGGACGACAATCATCTAGGCCGACCTTTTGTTTTACCGTCTCTAGTGGCCACTGTGACCATGGATGCCTCCCAGCTAAGGTGAGGGGGCATTTCATGGGAAGGACGGTCCAAGGCATGTGGTTCCCCCCAAGAGACCAATCAGCATATCGATGTACTAGAGATGAGGGCAGTCCTATTGTTGCAAGCATTTCAAGATGCTCTCCCTCTAGGGATTATTGCAGTTCAGACTGAAAACATGTCTATGGTCCGGAACATCAACAAACAAGACGAACCTGATCTTATCCCCTCTGCAATGAGGCCATGAGAGTCTGGGAATGAGCGATTTCCTCACACTGCTTTCTGTTTGCAACACACATTCTGGGAAAACCAACATGTTAGCAAACAAATTAAGCATATCCATTCTGTTGCCTTACGACTTCTCTCAATCAGTCTGTGGCAGAAAGGATTTTCCATCATTGGAGCCAACCTTGCTGTGACCTTTTTGCGTCTCCCCACAACAAGTGCAGCAGGTACTTTGCTCTTATCCCTCTCCCCCCCCTCAGGGGGTGTCACCGAGAGATGCTGTAGTCCACATTTGACCCTCCAGTATTCTTAATGCTTATCCTCCTCTTCATTTGATTTCCAAATTTCTGCAGAAAGCAAGCTGGCAGAAGAGCTCTGTCATCCTCATTGCCCCTTTCTGGCCTCGACAGGTATGGTTTCCCTTTTCATTATACTCCATGGATAGTGGAGCCTTCTCCAGATCTCCTCTCACACCCATTAAGGATCCAACATCCCAATATCCAGGCCCTCAAACTGACTGCATGGTTTCTCCACTTCCAGTAATGTTTAGACAGTCCAGGCTTTCTTACCCTGTACGTACCAGTATTTTGTCTTTGCAAAAAGACTCTACTAAGACAGTTTATACAAGGAAGTGAAAAAAATTCTGCATTTGGGCCTTAAAAATGAGCAAAATCTCTTCACTGTTCCAGTTTCTGCAGTACTTGAATTTTTGGCAATTCTTTTTAAAGAAGTAGCTAGTTTATTCTATCATTAAGCTACAATTAACAGCTATATCTAATTTTTACACAGGAGACCAATATTATTCCTTGGCTTCTTCCAAATGATGCAAGGCATTTTTCTTCTCAGACCATTGGTAAAAGACTCTTCACCTCCCGGGGATCTGACCATTGTGCTTCAAGGTTTCATTCAAAAACCTTTTGAGCCTTCATCTAAAACTGATCTAAAATGCATTCCTTTCTTGGAAACTTCAGTCTTCTTAGTAGCCATTACTTTTGCAAAGAGGATATCTGAACTCCAGGCTCTTTCCTCAAAGACCCCTTACATTATTTTCCATAAGGATAGGATTGCTTTACAGACAAGCCCTTCATTTTTATTACCTAAAGTAGTCTCTGAAGATAACATTAATCAGTCCATTCATTTAACAGTCTTCTTTCCAAATTTTTTGAATAAAGGAGAGTACATGCTTCATCTCCATGATGTACACAGACAATTACGATTTTATCTGTACAGGACAAAACAAATCAGAAAATCAGATCAGTTATTTGTTTCCTTTTCACCAAAAAGGTTGGGGTTCCCAGTTTCTAAAGTTACTTCAGCTAAACAGATTACAGACTATATTTCTTGGATCTATTCTCAATAAGGCATGGCCTTACCTAAACCACCCAAGGCTCATTCAAGCAGATCCATGGCTGCCTCATCTGGTTTTTGGTCAAGTGATGAATGGGAAATTCTGGGTTATGTGATGATATTCCTGGCTTTTTCTTCAAGGTTTGCTTGATGACATTAAGGCTAAGCTTCTTCGTGCTCCTTTAGATAATCAAAATCTGTTTTGTACACCAGTGGGAAATTTATTTAGACTTTACAGGACCAAGGCAAGGTCTTGAAGTACTAAACTCTCCCATTCCTAAGTTTCAGAGGAATTATCCTGTTAAAACTGCCTTTGCTCAGAGACAGCCTCATCAGCCCTCCAAAGGTAGGAAAGTCCGTAGGTGTATTGTTCCTGACAAACCAATTAAGATGTGTAGACCTCAAAAATCTTCCTTTCCAGACAAATCTGCCTCCATCTGACATTCTGCCTTCCCTATGGCCAGGTTCCCTTGTCTCTCAGATTATCTCTGTCCACTCCCTGTTTGGCAACAGATTACTTCAGACTTTTGAGTTCTTTCGATCATCCGTCAAGGCTTCTTCATGGTCTATAAGTCTCTTCTCCCCTTTTTGGACATTCCTCAATCCCTGTCAAATCAGATTCCCCATTTCTCAGGGGTTCTGCAGGGCTTACTAGATTACAGCACAATTCACCCCATCCCAGAGGCCATAAGAGGCACAGGGTTTTATTCTAGGATGTTTCTAGTCCCTAGAAAGGAGAGGCCTTGAGGCCTGTTCTAGACTCTTTTTGAATACTTTACTCAAGGTACCAACCTTCAGGATGCCTTCCTCCCAGACCCTGTTTCCACTCCTGCTTCCTTATGTCTTCCTAGTTTCCCTGGATCTGATTGAAACTTACCTTCATATTCCTGTTCACGGTCTATTCAGGAAGTATTTATTTTTCTCTGTTTCTTCCTGCCATTTTCAATTCTCTACTTAGCCCTTTGGTTTTTCCACAGCACCAGGGTATTCACCAAGTGCCTGGCTCTAGTCATAGCTTTCTGCAAGCTCCAAGGAACACAAGTGTTTCCTTATATGAATCATCTGTTCCTTCAGGCTCCTGCAGGGCCTGCACTTAAACAGGCTTCTGTTGCACAGTTTGGGTTTCTCTGTCCTGTCAAAAAAATCCTCCTGCACGTGGGAATCTGCGCGGCAACTAGAAAAATAATTCAGCAAAACAAAAGGATAGCCAGCAGATGAATAGGATCCAATGAATAATTTTATTGCAATGAAACAAACATCATGTCAGACCGGTTTCGGCTGGCAAAAAATAGCACAACCTTCTTCAGTGATGAAAAACAATGAAAAATGATGCCTTTTAAAGTAACTAGCCTACTTCCTATTGGTGCAATTATAATTGCTCATTAAGCCCTGGTGTAAATAGCGCTCCCAAAATGGTTATCCATTTCTTCTCTTTAGTATCAAGCAAAGAGTGCCACCCTGTCTTATTAAACCTGTTATCCCTGATAATATCAATTACTGTAAATGAAAATTTGGCATTGGAATGTTGCAAACAATGTTTGTACAACGCATTGTTGAGTTTTTTAGTTCTAATATTACTCATATGTTCTGAAATGCGAAATCTTAAAGGCCTGGAAGTCTGGCCCACATAAAAAGCGCCACAGTTACATGTGGCAAGATAAACAAGCCACTCACTACTGCAATTTGCAAAAAATGCTATGTTATAGACTCTGGGACAATTTCTACTAGTCAACTCCTTGGTCTTGATTATCCTGTCACAATTACTACAATGTCCACAGGGAAAACATCCTACCACTCTATCCCCAGTTAGTGTGGTTTGAACATAGGATTTGTTGTCTGTCCTGTCCCACTCTCAGGATCACATCTTCCTGGGATGCAAGATTCAAACTGTTCCAATGTTGAGATCTCTGCCTGCTCCCAAGCTACTGTCTGTAACAGCCTACTTCCAGACCTTGCTTCCTCTATCTGTCATGCGTGCCAGGGAATTTCTGAAGGCTGTGATTTTCATGGCATTGACCGTCCCCAAGCTCCCTTTTGCCAAGCTTCACATGAATAAGTTTCAGGGATACCTGCAGTCAGTGTGGCTTTAGCATTGTTACCCATTGGAGTTTCCAGTTCTCTTACTTCCTTGTCTAAACCTTTAGCTTCAGTGTTGGATTCAATACATATCTCTCAATCCAGGTGTTCCTTACCTGCCTCCTGCTCTGTCTCAGGAGCACTTTATGGATGCTTCAGATCAGGGGTGGGGGGCTTCAAGCAGTATGAGGGTTCAGGGCCTCTGGCCCCATCATCAGCGACTGGATAAAATCAACATCAAAGAAATGTGTTCCCTTATCTTTGTCTCCAGGCCTTCCATTTCTTTTGGTTCCCAGACTCTTTAATGATGTATACAGACAAAAGCACAGTCGTATGGTACATCAACAAATAGAGGGACACAAGGCCTAATCTTCTTTGTAGACTAACCCTTCTGGTCTGTGATCTAGCTATCCAACTGCAGGTTTCTCAGCAGGCAGTTTATATTCATTCAGGGCAAAACTTGGTGGCAGACTCTATGAGCAGGTCCAAGACACACCCTCACAAATGTATGCTTCCCAAACAGGTGTTTCTGGACATGGTTGATTTGTTTGTTATCCCTCAAAGGGATCTCTTTGCCTCCCTTCTAAGCAGACAGCTTCCTCACTTCTGTTCCAGAACCCCAAGTCCTCTGGCTTGCCGAATGTGCACCATGTCTTTTTCATGGAAGTGGATGTTCCTTTATGCTTTCCTCCATCATCATCTTCTTCCCAGGGTCCTGCGTTAAGATCAAACCACACACTCTGAAACTCTTATTGGTGACTCCCTTTTAGCCCAGACAGCACTGGTTCCTCTTCCTTTTTTATCTGGCCAGGGGCAGTTATCACAAGTTATACCTTACCAGATGGATCTTCTCACACAAGGCAAGGGGTTTCTTCTTCACCCTTGTCTGTCCACTCTTCAGTTGACACTTTGGGTGATAGAGTTTTAATCCCCTTTCAACACCATTTTTCTGAGGGTGTGCTTAAGGTTCTGAAGGAGGCCAGAAAACCTAATACCAGAAAATCATACATGTACAAATGGAAGAGATTTTTTTGTCTTAAAATTCACCAGCATCCCTTCTCAGTGTGGGCCCCTTTGATCCTGTCTCACTTGTGTGAACTTCTTCATGCTGGCTTGGCATATTCTTCTGTCAAAGTTCAGTTGTCAGCAGTCTCTACTTGTCTGCCTTTAAATCCACTGTTGATCTCTCATTTTGAAATTAAACAATTCCTAAAAGGTGTCCTCCACATCAGGCCTCCAAGAAACTCCATCCCTCCTCCTTGGGACCTTAATTTTGTTCTTGAGAAATTGACCCAATCTCCCGTTGAACCTGCTGCTTCTCTGCAGTGTTGTGCCTGGAAGACTGTTTTATTGGTTACCTTCATCTCTACCAAGAGAGTTTCTGAAACCTAAGTGTAGATCGGTATGTGTGTTAAGAAGTTGTCCAAGGGCTTGCAAAAGTGTATAAATACTGAGCACGTCCAAGTCTGACTGCCATTTTGTAGTAAGCTGTTGAGATGTAAGCATGTATGTAAGGTCTGTCTGTTAACCAGTTCATTTATATTTTATGATGCTGCTATACATCCTGATGTGTTTTTGTGTATTAAAGCATCTAAACGAAATACCCCACCTACTTGTCATCTATGTTAGAGAGGGACAAGTGACATGGTGTTAGAAGTGGCATGTCTAAAAGGTCATGGTGTTAGAAGCGGCATGTCTAAAAGACTTGAAGCCAGGATGGAATCCAAATTCTTCAGTTCGAGATCAAGAGACACTTAGTTGAAACTGGAGGAATGTAAAGGGGTGCATCATCCCTACAATACGCATACTTTGCAAAACAGGTCAGAAATTAATTTTAGATATTAAATCTTGCTCAGCACTATCTCTTATTGGCAAATTATGAAATTAGGCATACAGTATACTCTAAATGATATTCACATAAACCGATATGTCCGATATTGATAAAAATATTCAAATTACTACAGAAAATGTTTGAAATAAAGTCCAAATTGCATAAAACGAATAAAATAAAGGAAACAACAGCATTTTCGCTAAGCATGTATTTTTCGTATTAATCAAAGATATCCGAGTTATTAGAAGTGTATAAAGTGTTCGCATGTTTGTGCAGTATAACAGTAAAGTTATTTCACAGAATAGTGCCATTACAGAGCATATTTCGCAAAGTACAGTATTTCAAAGAATTTGTGCACTTAAATATTATTATAAGCTCACCGAACAGTTTGTTCATACATAATTACAAGGGCCATATTTTCAGTGTGTTTTTATATACTTTGTGGTCATGGCTGATGGATTTTGAAAACCCAGCGCATTTCTGTTTGACAGTAATATTGCTGAGAACTGCAGTGTTTTAGCAAGAGTATGACATTTTCATACAGGCTGCATTTTCTGATAAAGATGACTGTACAAAGGCATTTATTCTGCTTAATTTAGCTGGGTCAGAAGCCATAGAAAGGGAACATTCATTGGTGTATGCACCTGCTATCTATGCAGGAGAGGGGGAAAATGGGCATATTGTTGTACCGGCTGAGTCTAATTAGGACCCTGAGTGCTGAAAACATACATTTAGAGAAATGTGTAACCCTCAGACAAATGTTACAATGGAAAGGCACTTATTTTATATAAGTGATCAAAAGCCTGGTGAACTTTTTGCAGGATATATAACCAGACCTCTCAACCAATCAAGGACAAATTTGAACAGAATCAGGGAAAAGTCAGGAAAAAATCAGGGACAATAAGGGACACTTGTAAAATATTAGTGCTATTAAGTTGAAACATTGAGAGAATCAGAGCATATGAATTGATACACCTTTTCTGAAGTAAAATGTGTATAACTCTTAATTATTGTCATTATTCATTAAGTGTCATTCACCACCTTTCTGCCCAAAGTCAGTAGTTTTAGGAAGGATTCAGAGGGACAGAGCAAAAATTTTAGTCAAAATCAGGGACGACCCTGAAAATTAGGGACAGTTGAGAGGTATGTATATAACCGACTTGAGAAATAAGGCTAAATGTGCAGATTTGGTGATTAAATAGACTTGTGTATTAAACATTATGCTGTGCGACAGTGATTTAACTTTGAATAAGGCCACTGAGATTTGTCAGCTATATATGAGCTCACAGAAAAGCACACGAATATGCTTACAAATGAGAACAGCTTTGGAAGCCACAGTGACAAAGCTCGTGTTGATAGTATGCAGCATGTAGTTAAAAGAAACAGGCCCAAGCACATGGCAGTAACTGTAGCCCCTGCAGCACTTATAAACTCCAGAGCTTTCCAGCAAATTCTACAGTTCACACAGTCTCAGTGAAGCATAAGAGTGAGTCAGCAAACTCAAAGAATGGGCCCCGACCTAGTTTTATTGCCAGCTGTCGTAATTGTGGTGGAAGTCATGAATCTAAAAGGGAAGAATATTTAGTTTTTGGTCAACAATGCCACAAATGCAATAAATAGAATAATTCCAAAAGATTTTGTAAATCAAAAGGCCCACATTCTTTTATTAAGAGGGAACATTTTAAAAAACAAGTTGATCAATTAGAGAGCTGCAACCCTACTCTTTATGTTGATGGTGTGTCAGTGGTTTATGAAACAGTCAGTGCAGTAGATTTAAGGGCAAAGAATGAAGTATTTTGTACTGTTCGGATAAATGGTAAACCCATAGAACTCAAAGTTCACACTGGTTCCATGTGCAATGTTATGTCAGCAGAAACATTTGCTAGATTGTGTCATGGTGAAAGCCTTGATTTGGCAAGGAGTGAGAAGCTTGTTGCTTATAGTTTTGAAAAAATTCAGACTTAAGGCTTTCATGTTACTCTGCTAGAAGTTATGACTTGTTATTTTATGTGGTCAAGAGACATGTCCAGTCATTATTAGGGCTCAGAGACAGTTTGAAAATGGGACTGCTTTCATTTAATAAGGAAGTCCATCATGTTAGCTTGAAAGACCACTGCTCTAATTTCGTCCAGTATATTTTTTCTACCTATACTGATCTTTTCGAAGACAAATTAGGGAATGGCTATCGTTCATGGTGGTAGTTCATAAGAAAAGCTCAGATGACATCAGAATATGTATTGATCCACGAGATTTGAACAAAGTGCTAAAAAGACCTCATCATCCAATGTGCATAGTCGAAGAAGTCACATCCTTGATGCCAAATGCCACTGTTTTTTCTGTCTTAGATGCAAAGAATTCATTTTGGCAAATTCAGCTTGACAAGAAATCAGTATTGCTCACTATGTTCAGTACTCCATTTGGCAGGTATGGATTTTTGAGAATGCCGTCTGGGATAAATTCTGCAGTGATGTCTTTCAACATGCAATGGAGCAACTTATTTCTGGGTATCCTTGTGCTATCATACTCGACGACGTACTAGTAGGAGGTCATGGTGAAGCTGAACATGAGAGAAACCTCAGAAAAGTTCTGGAAATGGCACGTCAAGTGAATCTTAAGTTCAATCCACAAAAATGCAAGTTCAGGCTACAAGAAGTTACTTACGTTGGTCATTTACTTACCAGTTCAGGCTTACAACCAGACCCTTCTAAACAAACAGCCATTCTCGAGATGCCAATGCCCTGCAGTGTTTTCTTGGCAAGGTTAACTATCTAGGCAAGTTCATTTCAGACTTGAGCCAAATATCAGCACCACACAGACAGCTGACACGTAAAGATGTATTATGGTCTTTGTTAGAGCAACACCAAAGAGCACTAGATGTCCTGAAACAGAGAGTTGCTAGTCCACCAACTCTCAAATACTATGATGTTCACAAACCAGTTACTCTTCATGTGATGCTTCAAAATTTGGTGTAGGTGCAGTCATTCTACAATAGGGTCAACTTGTTGCCTATGCATTGAGAACTCTTACCCAATCTGAAATGCAGTATGTCCATTTCGAGAAAGAGCTTTTGGCAATTGTTTGCATGTTCAAAATTCCACGATTATTTTAAGGTAGACCTGTCCAGATCAAAACAGACCACCTACCTATAGTCATTATCTTGAGAAAGCCTATGCATTCAGTTTCAGCCAAGGCTGCAATGCATGATGCTGAGATTGCAAAAGTATAATTTCATTCTTGTCTGCAAGAAAGGCAAACTTCTTTATCTTGCTGATACATTAACCAGATCGCCCAGAAACACTACAGAACAGCATGAGAATGAGAACATTGATTTTGAAGTCATGAAAGTGGGAAATTTTTCTTGCACATATCTTGATGAGTTGAGAGATCATACAACCACAGTTTTACAAAGGCTCAACCATTTTCTCGGTCAAGGATGGGCATCAAAGCAATCTAGTTTACCTCAAGAAGTGCAACCTTATTGTCCATACAAAGATGAGATTTTGTCTGACAAAGGTGTCATTATGAAAGGTCCAAAAGTAATTGTTCCAAAGTCCTCGCAACAAGATTAAATTACTATTTTGCATCATGGTCACCCAGAAACCGACTCTACCAAAAGAAGGGTGAAAGGTCTAGTATTTTGGCCTTCTATATCACAAGATATTGAGAGAGCACTTTCATTTTGTTCCGTGTGTAGTAGTACAAAGCCACATCAGCAGAAGGAACCACTTCAGCTAAACCAGATTCCTGAATGGTTTACTATCAGATGACTGAAAATCAAAAGACCGAATTCCAAAAAGACTGAAAATTCAAAATATTGAATACATTTTTAATGCAAGTGGCAAGCCCCCCTGATCCCCTCATGTGGGGGTCTGCTCCCCCCACACCCCCTGCTAAATATATATACCAACTCCAAGATCGCACTACAGTGGAGAAGGGGCAAATTCCATCATTCAATATTTTGAATTTTTTTTGACAGTTGGCCGACAGTAGCCACTGACATTTCTGAGTGGAATGGTCAACATTATTTGGTGTTAGTAGACTCTTACTCCAACTGGTTTGAGATTGATCTACTTCCCAATCTGGCATCCACTATTGTCATTACTAAGATGAAGTGTCATTTTACAGTGCATGGTAGTCCACACAAAGTTATTTCTGACAATGGCACGCAGTTTACAAGCCAACACTTCCAAAGATTTGCTGAAGAATGGGACTTTACTCATGTCACGAGTAGCCCTGAGTACCTGCAGTCAAATGGTTTGGCAGAACATGCAGTTCAGAGTGCAAAACAGTTACTAGAGATGTAAAAACGAGGTAATAGTGATGTTTTCCTGAATCTCTTGAATCTCAGAAATGTTTCTCGTGATAAACATCTTGGCTTACCTGCTCACAGACTTCTGTCAAGACAAACCAGAACCATATTACCAGTCAGTAGTCAATTGTTGGTTCCATATGTCAAGCACAACAGGTCAGTAAAAGCCAGTCTGTTGAAGAAATGCTTAACGCAGAAGTCTTGCTATGATGAGGCCAGCATACTGCTGAATGCATTATGAGAAGGAGAAGTGGTAAGGATGCAGATGTCCAAAGGTTATGATCGGATTGGTGTCGTGAAGAATATTTGCTCAGAGCTAAGATCATGGATTGTGGAATCACAAGGAGCAGAGTTTAGGTGGAATCAGAAACAAGCCTATGCCACAGCACATAGCCTGTGAGAAAGACTCTTTATCTCAGAGTGAATTGCCCAGTGTTCCAATTCCTGAGGAAGTTCCAGAGAATATTCCCATTCCTGTGACAAATCCAGAAGTTCCTGATATGAGTTATTCACCAAAGACTGTCCCTGTTGTTAAATTCAGTTCAAATTGTTATGTTATGAGATTTGGTTGTATCTCTAAACCATGTAGCAGGTACACAGCAACTTGGACATGAACATTGCATTTTGTTTCTAATGTCTATAGTAATGCATGTCTAATTCTAATATTGTTTTTACAAAGGGCAATCTTTTTAAGAGGGAGGATGTAGATCAGTATATGTGTATGTACCTTTAAGAAACTATCCACGGGCTTGCACAACTGTTTAAATACTGAGCACATGCAAGTCTGGCTGCCATTTTGTAGTCAGCTGTTAAGATGTAAGCCTTTATGTATGTAAGGTCTATCTGTTAACCAGTTTGTCTATATTTTATGATGCTGCTATTCATCCTGATGTGTTTCTATGTATTAAAGCATCTAAATGAAATACCCCACCTGCTTTGTCATTAGAGAGGGACGAGAGATGCTAAGCTTTGATGGCTCTTTTCCTTTTTTGATTTTTCATGGGGGCAGGATGTCTCTGCATACTAATCCTTTTATGTCCAAGGTGGTCACTGAGTTGTCCCTTAATCAGTCTTTCCAGTTTCCTTCCTGTTTCACGTCTCCACAATCTGCTAGTTCATAGGTGTGTACTAGGCTAATGGCCCTGTTGCCTTTACAAACCTAGCCCATAGGATTAGCCTGGCATAGTGCCACCTGACATTAGTTCCCAGTACCTGTGTTGAGTAGAGCCACTGGAGTGATCCCGGGCTGAATTTTTTATTTCCCATCAACTCATCAAGATCTCTGTTGAAGAGGGCCAGTGAGGTGCTCCACTTGACTTGTATGGGAAGTCTATTCCCTAGCATGGGCAGTCTCTGGGTTATGAACCTGTCCTTCCAGTTTGTTCTGTTGATTGTGGTAATGAGTTTGAAGTCCCCGGAGTCCCCGGAGCATGTAGTTCGGAGCGATTGGGATTTCTTTTGATGTAGCATTTCTAACAGAGCTGGGTCAGACATGGCTTTGTAAGTCAAGCAGAGATCGCCTCTAAGTAGGCGATATGAGACATAGAATAGTTGGATATTTTGAGTCTGTCCATATAGGACAAGTGTTTAAGGCCTAGGATCCTCTTTGTGAGGTACTTTTGCAGCCTGTCCAGTTGTTGCAGGTGTCTAGTAAGGTGCATGCCAAATGGGGCATTGTACTCAGTGATTGGCCTAAGGAGGGAAGAGTAGAGGGAGACAATGACCTCTTTCTTCTTGGATGCAAAACCCTTAGTAATGAGATGTGCCACATAGAAGGACTGTGAACATAGAAAGAAATCCCAATCCTTCCGCACCACATGCTCCAGAAACCTCAACCTCATTACCACAATCAACAAAACGTACTGGAAGGACAGGTTCATAACCCAGAGACTGCCCATGTTATGGAATAGACTTCCCATACATGTCAAGCAGAGCACCTCACTAATCCTCTTCAAGGCAAATCTTGATGAGTGGATGGGAAATAGAAAATTCACGAGGATAACTCTAGTGGCTCTACTCGACAGAGGCACTGGGAACTAAGGTCGGGTGGCATGATGCCAGGGTAATCCTATGGCTAGATTTGTAAAGGCCGCAGAGCCATCAGCCTATACACACCTATGAATCTATGATGGACCCCATATGAAGAGATAGATGAGAGCTAGCTGAGTGATAGGAAGTTCAGAGAATGCTATTACAAGGAAAGTGGTATATGAGAAACCAGTAACTAATTGGGTGCCCCAGACTTTGGTGCTGGGACTAATTCTTTTCAGTATATGTTGGTTATAAGATTGTGGAAAAAGGAAA
Source organism: Protopterus annectens (assembly GCF_019279795.1). Classification (NCBI taxonomy): domain Eukaryota; kingdom Metazoa; phylum Chordata; order Ceratodontiformes; family Protopteridae; genus Protopterus; species Protopterus annectens. Next base: position 79,162,227 of record NC_056739.1, on the reverse strand, counting down.
AAGATTAGTTAATTTGCTGATGATGCTTAGCTTGGCATAGGTGTTATTTGCGGGGGGCGGGGGCGACGTGAATATGAGTTAATGCAGCTTGTGAGGTGTGGGGATATGTTAGGTGAAGTGCAGCCCAAAGGATGTGCCAAGTTTTTCAGTTTTTGAGTGAGTTCATGTTTTATGGTGGCTAACTATAAGAGAGTCAAAAAATGAAACAATATATGGATATTATATTCACCATAAGTTGAGTCATGCATTGCAGCATGAGAAAGCAATGGCAAATGTCAACAGAATGCCTGGTTACTTTACCAGTTTCTGATCACTAGAAACCCTAGTAGTAGTGGTCTTTTTCCACAGGGCACTGACATGGACTCCTCAAGAACTTTGTTGTCATTTCCATAAGTTGTAGCATAAGAGAAGGGACATCAAACTGAATGAGAATGTGCAGTTTATTGGATTATGAGTATGATACTCATCATCATAAGGATGTTATGTTTCTGAGAACTGTTTCAGTTTGAGTTAATGCTATCAGGGTGAATTCAGAATAGTTAAGTAATAGTGCTTGATCTTATAAAAAGTCTGTCTGTAGTAACACTTCAACTGTATGCCATAGACATTAGTGTTTTCTCCACTGACAGGAGCTCAGCCTGCACTGAATGCAACCATTCAGTACTGGAGGAAGGCCTCAGAAAGCTTTCTCCTTTCCAAAAGAAAAACATATATATTTTAGACTGGCAAGCATTCAGTCTAGAGCATTCTTTGACACCTCCCTCCCACACCTTTTTGTTGCTTCTTCCAGGACACCATAGCTACCAGGAAAAAATGCCATTTTCAAGAAGCTGAATTTTTTTCTTAAGTCAGAGAGTTCTCACAAGTCATACAGGTTTACTGAATTTATTTAATATGGAGTCCTCTACAGCCAAAAGCCCATATTCTCACTGACATTCCTGAAAGAAAATCAGCAGTAAAAGGTGAGGAGAAACCCCTGGCTGGGAAGAATCCTCCAGCTGTTCAGCAAAAAGCAGTTCAAGCTCCATCTTTGGTGCACAACATGACTTCCAGTAATCTAGAGGAAAAAAATAAGTCAAATGTACTCAGAGTTAATTAAAATAAATGAAACACTGATGGAGTATATCAACTCAGACAATAAAATGCTGGAAGAATATGGAAGAAGCTTTAAAAGATATTCAGATGAGCTGATAAAACTGCAAAAATCAGAGATCAGAAAGAAAAGGAGGCTTGCTGCATATGAGACTGCTCAAGAAAAGATGTTTCAAATGTTAGAATTAGAAGACAGAGCACACAGGGAAATGTAAGATGTTATCCTGTATCAGAGAAATTGGAAAGAACAGATTGTATTAATTTTATGAAAGCACAAATAAGCAACTAGACTGGTATTACACAGCAGGAGTTGATAACTGAAGGAGCATATTGTGTATTTTCCAAATTTGGCCGTGAAAGCGCAGTCAAGACCTCTTGTAGTACAGGTGGAATTCTATGAGCCGAAAGAGTTGATTCTGACAAAACTGTGCAGAAGGACCAAGTACTAAAAGAGATAGTGTATGTAGAAAATGATTGCGCAAGGTACACCAGGCAAAAGAGGAGTTAATTTATTTCAGTAATCATAGAATGTTGAGAAGCAGGTGTGAGGTTCAAGATGCTGTATCCAGCTATCTTAAGAATATTTTTCTTGGAGGGTTAAAATAATTTTTTGATGCAGAACATGCTAGAGGAGAAATAGAAAAGTTTGTTCGATGAAAAATGAGCTATCAAACAGAAGGAGATTCTTCTTCCTGTTCCTTGGATAATAAATCTCATAGAGAGACTATGCCCATGACATCTTTTCCAGTGTTACAAAGGAAAATGCTTGAGATAGAGAGGAAAGCACAGGAGTTGACTAGAAGAACCAGGAGTACGTTGGAAATGAACTAGAGACTGGAGATGGGAAATGGAGATCAACAGGAAGAAAACCAACAACTCAGAAATGAATGAATGAATAAATGTGAGATTACAAAGCATCAGTCACATTTGTGAAATATGGCAGAACAAGAAAACCTGAAAATTTTGGACTTTTTTGACTTTGTTAACCTTGTAGGGGACTCCAAAGCATATGCCCTACTTCATGTCATTAATATTTGAAAGAACATTAAGGAGAGGGGGAGAGGAAGGAAAGAAGTAAATGTGTAAGTAAAACTGTTTTTGTTCTTAACAGTAGTTTTTAAAACATGATGCATACTGCATGTCATATAGTACAATTTTCCAGTTATTTTTGTGTGTAATAGGGATACTAAAGTAAACAGGTACTCTCTTTTCATTCCTTCATTCTTGTTCAGTTTTAAAAAAATTAGGAACTGCAATGTAAAAAGAAAAGAAAGCCTGGACAAAAGAGCATGATATAAGTAAAATTGATATGCTTTTCTTACTTTTGCTTAAGAGAATACCGGGATTAAGGCCATTGGCTTGATCTAACAACACGTTGAAGTGGAAACAAGTAAATAAAAGAATTTTGCTTATAATGTAAAGTTTTCCTTTAGCAAATAAATGTTTGCAGTGCAACATGAGAAGCTTTGTGTTTTCTGTTCTGTCTGTGAAAAAAAACTTGAAAAAAAACAAAAAAATATTCTTGTTCTCCTAACTTTCCTGGCTAGTTTGTTCCAGTGATCAGATTTTGCTGATCCCTGGGCTTTGTCTTGGTTCCTGTACTTCTCCATTTTCTTTGTTTGGTCAGGGGGAAGTTTCTTTACTCACCAGTGGGAGTGGGGAGTACTGAGCTGCCTGTTTGTCCTCAGAGGAGTGGTTTAAGACAGTAACTTGTAGTTCAGTGGCCATTTTGGGTCATTTCCTGCCTTTTCCAGCCCCTGCTATAAAGCACGCTTTGGCAGGCTTTTCTGGCTGTAGAGAACTCAGCACAGCTCCTCGTGGTATCCAGCAGAGTTCCTAGAGCAGCAGAGAAAGGAAAAAGCAACTTTCCAGATTTTAAGTATTTTTCTTGCATTTTTCGACCATTTGTGTTATTCGACGACTGTTTCTGTCTATTTTATAGTGGTATTACCTGTTTTTCCTGTTTTTATAAGCTTTAATTGTGGGTTGCACTTCTTAGTTTAAGTTTGCTTAAAAGTTAAACTACAGGCTAATACACTCAAGTGTACTAGCTTTTGATAGCATTTAATCGAAAAGCAAAGCATTTATTGTGTTTTCTGATCTGTCTGTGAAAAAAAACTTGAAAAAAAACAAACAAAAAATTCTTGTTCTCCTAACTTTCCTGGCTAGTTTGTTCCAGTGATCAGATTTTGCTGATCCCTGGGCTTTGTCTTGGTTCCTGTACTTCTCCATTTTCTTTGTTTGGTCAGGGGGAAGTTTCTTTACTCACCAGTGGGAGTGGGGAGTACTGAGCTGCCTGTTTGTCATCAGAGGAGTGGTTTAAGACAGTAACTTGTAGTTCAGTGGCCATTTTGGGTAATTTCCTGCCTTTTCTAGCCCCCTGCTATAAAGCACGCTTTGGCAGGCTTTTCTGGTTCTAGAGAACTCAGCACAGCTCCTCGTGGTATCCAGCAGAGTTCCTAGAGCAGCAGAGAAAGGAAAAAGCAACTTTCCAGATTTTAAGTATTTTTTCTTGCATTTGTCGACCATTTGTGTTATTCGACGACTGTTTCTGTCTATTTTATAGTGGTATTACCTGTTTTTCCTGTTTTTATAAGCTTTAATTGTTGGTTGCACTTTTTAGTTTAAGTTTGCTTAAAAGTTAAACTACAGGCTAATACACTCAAGTGTACTAGCTTTTGATAGCATTTAATCGAAAAGCAAAGCATTTATTGTGTTTTCTATTCTGTGTGTGAAAAAAAAACTTGAAAAAAAACAAAAAAAAATTCTTGTTCTCCTAACTTTCCTGGCTAGTTTGTTCCAGTGATCAGATTTTGCTGATCCCTGGGCTTTGTCTTGGTTCCTGTACTTCTCCATTTTCTTTGTTTGGTCAGGGGGAAGTTTCTTTACTCACCAGTGGGTGTGGGGAGTACTGAGCTGCCTGTTTGTCCTCAGAGGAGAGGTTTAAGACAGTAACTTGTAGTTCAGTGGCCATTTTGGGTCATTTCTTGCCTTTTCCAGCCCCCTGCTATAAAGCACGCTTTGGCAGGCTTTTCTGGTTGTAGAGAACTCAGCACATCTCCTCGTGGTATCCAGCAGAGTTCCTAGAGCATTAGAGAAAGGAAAAAGCAACTTTCCAGATTTTAAGTATTTTTTCTTGCATTTTTCGACCATTTTTGTTATTCGACGACTGTTTCTATTTTATAGTGGTATTACCTGTTTTTCCTGTTTTTATAAGCTTTAATTGTTGGTTGCACTTCTCAGTTTGTTTGCTTAAAAGTTAAACTACAGGCTAATACACTCAAGTGTACTAGCTTTTGATAGCATTTAATCGAAAAGCAAAGCATTTATTGTGTTTTCTGTTCTGTCTGTGAAAAAAAAAAAAAAAATATTCTTGTTCTCCTAACTTTCCTGACTAGTTTGTTCCAGTGATCAGATTTTGCTGATCCCTGGGCTTTGTCTTGGTTCCTGTACTTCTCCATTTTCTTTGTTTGGTCAGAGGGAAGTTTCTTTACTCACCAGTGGGAGTGAGGAGTACTGAGCTGCCTGTTTGTCCTCAGAGGAGTGGTTTAAGACAGTAACTTGTAGTTCAGTGGCCATTTCCAGCCCCCTGCTATAAAGCACGCTTTAGCGCGGAGTTGCCAGTAGAGCAGCATCGGGCAGCACCGGTTTAACAAGGTTAAACTTTTTCTGGCTCCATAAAGTCTGTTCTTCATTTTTTCCCTTAGAACTGCTCTACTAGTAACCTAAACAGTATATCCTTGACTAAAAAGCGCAGCACTTGTTCCTAAAAGTTTTTCTTTTTTTTCTTCTCAAAAAAAAAAAAAGCTCAGCACTTGTCACTTCTATATTATACAAAGTCCCTCACTTGCGAAACCCCCCCAGGAGTACCCACTTCCTTACTAAGTCCTCTCTTATTCAGTCTCATACCTAACGTCTTAATTTTTCTAGCATGTCGAAGGGCCAGATGCTGGCGTCCTCTCCTGCCCAGTTGGTGAATCTGGGAATATTGAGGCAATGTTACAATTGCCTCATGTACACAGACAACCCTCTCCTCCTCCCACATAACACAAATACTTGCGAGAGATGCAGCTATTTAGCCAAACTGGAGGCTGAGCTCTCTCAACTCAGGACTGGCAAGACCAGACAGGAGGAGAAGGCAACTACACACACCACAAAACAAGCCTCACATAATGCTACCACACCACTGAATCAAACACATAAACACACAAAGACATACTCGGAGGCTCTGAGTAAAAATTTACCTAAACAGCAGAGGCCTCCAAAGCAGACACCCAAACAACTGCTACCTCAAGACACCCCACAAGCAACACATAAACCACAAAATCAGTGTGCAAAGCAGTCACAGCCCTTAAGGCCAAATACAACACCAAACATACTTGTCATAGGTGACTCCATAGTCAGACACACTGATGTCCCACTCACCAGGCTGAACAAGGAGAGGGTCACAGTAAGCTGCCTATCGGGCGCTAGAATACGCCACATAACACAAGCACTCGGGTCACTCCACGGCAAGTACAAATATGACACAGTCATTGTCCATGCTGGTGTGAACGACCTAAGACGTACCTCCCTGGACTACATGAAAAGAGACATAGAGGAGCTCTCTGATTATGTAGCCCAGGCAGGTATGACCCTGACCCTGAGCAGTATCCTTCCTTCACCAAGAATGATGCCACAATATAGAGACAAGATGATCAGCTTTAACAATTGGCTTAATGTCTGGTGTCATTCAAAGGGGATCCAGTTTCTGTCTGCCTGGGATGACATGCTTGACAAGCCACGCTGCTTCGCAAGGGACGGCTTGCACCTGTCACCCCTGGGATTCCGGATATTGGCTAAGGCTCTTGCCACCCCAATAGTGCCTTTTTTAGGCAAGGCTCAAATTCTAAACCTACCACCCTAGAAATCAAAAATGGGAAGAAACTGAGGGTAATGCTGCTGAATGCCAGAAGTCTAAATCTCAAAATGCACGCACTCGAGGCCCTTCTCAGTATGGAGAACATCGATGTCTGTGCTGTAACTGAAACCTGGTTCAAGGCTCCTGAGAGCACCCCGGCACTATTAGGTTTTACCTCATATCATGCGTTCCGGCCCCAAAACCCAGACCACACCACAAAAGGAGGGGGTGTATTCATATTCATAAAGGATACCCACACCTCCAGGTTGGTGGCAACTCACGAAGCTTCGGAAACCATCCAGGTGCAACTAACCATAGGCAAAACTGCTCTACAAATTGTAGCATGCTACAGGCCACCCTCTCAAACTCAGGAACCCCACACAGCCTTCCTGAAGACACTGGAGGGTATAAATATATCTCCAAACACCATCATATTGGGTGACTTCAACTACCCAGATATAGACTGGGAACACTACTCAAACTCTAACTTTCTAGCCCAACGGTTCCTGGAGTTCATAAATTCAAATGCCATGGAACAGCTAGTCACTGTTCCCACGAGAGGAGAAAATATACTAGATCTCATTATCACAAACATGGGGACAAAATGCTGCACACCGGAAGTATATCCCTCATTGGTGAGATCTGATCATAAACTAATCTCACTGGAAATCCACATCCCGCCCCCACCCCAAACAACCCCAAACAAAAAAGACCACAGTGAAGAACTTCTCTAAAGCAAACTTCACACTACTCAAGACTGGTGTGTTATCCTTCAAGGCCCCTGAGCCAGTGGAAACCACAACCCAAGCTGTGGAAGCCCTTACAAATGCGTTCTATGAACACCTCCAGGACTGCATGGATCAGGCAATCCCAAATAAATCCAAGACTCTTTCCACAAAGGGCAAACGTCCAGTCTGGTGGACCCCAGCCATTAACAAACTTTACAATAAGAGGAGAAAGCTATTACATGATAGAACAAAATCCATAAAAGGGAAGTCACCTCTGATCATTATTAGTAAAAAAATACGAGCACTCATAAAATCAACTAAGGCCAATTTTGAGAGAAAAATTGCCATGGATTCAAAGGACAATCATAAGGCCTTTTTCAGCTATGTTAGGAACCTGGGTGGAAACTCCCAGATATGCTCAGAATTAGTCCAAAATGATACAAAAATCACTGAACCCACAGACATTGCCAACATACTGGCAGACAGGTTCAGTGCAAACTTCACCCCTCTCCCCTAAAGGAGAGATAACTATCCCAGCGGAGTGTAGCCTCCCAGACATCTCAAATGCACAGGTGAAAGCTGCTCTCTAAAGCTAAAACACAGCATCAATGGGACCGGATGGTGTCCCCGGCTGTGTGCTACACGAGCTAAATGAGGAATTAAACCCGCACATAAGGCAGCTGTTTAATCTCAGCCTTACCACAGGATACGTGCCCAAGGAGTGGCGTACGGCAACTGTGGTCTCACTCCACAAAGGCTGTGCCTCTACGGACCCTGGTAATTACCGCCCCATAAGCTTAACAAGTCTAGTCTGCAAAGCTATGGAGAGGATCATAATGGAGCTCATAAACAAAGATATAGGGGACTTGCAGACATTGGACCCGACCCAGTTTGGCTTCGTCAAGGGCAGATGATGCCTTTTGAACTTGGTCGACTTCTTCGAAACAGTCACCAAGGCCATTGATGAGGGAAAGGCAGTCCATACAGCCTACCTTGACCTTGCAAAGGCTTTCGACACAATACCCCACTCGGGTATTGTAGAAAAACTTACCAGCTTAAATGTAAACCCATATGTCACAAGATGGGTTGCAAACTGGCTTAAGGACAGAACCCACAGGGTTAGAGTTGCTGGCGCTATGTCAGACTCCAAGCCGGTCACAAGTGGTGTCCCACAGGGCTCGGTCCTTGGCCCCTATTGTTCGGCATCTACTTCTCAGAAGTACAGGCCAACATGGGAGGACTTTGGCTGACAAAGTTTGCAGACGACTGCAAACTGGGCGCCATAGTGGAAAGTGCATCGGACACGGATGTCCTTCAGAAGGGACTCACGGAAACAGATAGCTGGTGCCAGAGCCATGGCCTGAAGTTAAACGCCAAAAATGTATAGTCATACCCTTCGGGAAAAACAAGGTAACCCCAAGCTACCATATAGGCGGCAATCCACTAAGCACAGAAGAGGTTATCAGGGACCTGGGGACCCAGGTTGACAGTGGCCTTTCTTTTGACACTCACGTTGCTAAAGTGGTTAGAAAGACCTTCTACATTGCCCACCTGATCATGAAGGATTCACATCCAGATCTAGTGAGGTCATTGTTCCCTGTACTCTTCACTTATCAGACCAATGATCGAGTACAATGCCCCATTCGGGATGTATCTCACCCGACATCTGCAGCAATTGGAGAGACCCCAAAAGTTCCTCACCAAAAGGATAAAGGGACTCCAAAATCTGTCATATGCTGCCAGATTGAAGAAACTCCAGCTCTATTCAGTCGCATACCGTCTGCTCAGAGGTGACATGTGCCTGACATACAAGGCCATGTCCAACCCGGAATTAATGGACATGCTCCACCTCAAAAAATCCAAATCCACCAAAACCACTAGAGCAAGTGAATTAAACCTTAACACGAATATAAATAGGACGTGCTGGAGGGATAGATTTATCACTCAGAGACTCCCTATGCTGTGGAATAAAATCCCGGTCCATGTGAGGCAGAGCACCTCGCTGGCTCTGTACAAGAGAAATCTTGACCTGTGGATGGGAGATCGTAGGTTTACCCCGGGAATCATCTCTGTGTCACTGCTGGACAGAGGCACAACAAACTAATGGGCACAGTATTTTTTCATATAAGGGGTGGCGTAAGCCACAAAACTTTGGGCTAGGCTTATAAATGCCTTAGGGCAGATAGCTTAGTATAAACCTATGAACCTATGAAGGTAGCTGTGTATCTGGTTTTAATGTTTCTGTGGAGACAAGCTGATAAGAGTAATAAAAAATTAAATACCTTTTTCTTTCAGTGGCTAAAAGATGTTTTCTGAAAGCATTCAAGTTGTTTTCCACATCAGGGAGAGGAATAAAGATAAGATATAAACAGACAGCAATTATTGTAAGTACAAACACAGGCTTTACCATGCATCTTAACATGGATAACCTTCATTATGGGCCATCTCAAGCCTGTAAAGTATAGCTGTCAATCTGGGACTATTCTTCATGTTAGTAAGGTTAAACTTCATTATTTGAAGATGTACATAAGTTTGTGTGTTTATATTAAGTTAATAGGTTATAGAGGTGTTCTGGGTGGGTTTTTGATGGTTTTCATTAAAATAAAAAGTATTTTAAGATGTGACATGAGTTCAAATGGATATGACAAGAAAAAAATAAATAAAAGATCAACCTGCTAGACATTTGTATATGCATGTAACACAAAAACTGAAACTAGACATTTTTTTTAAAAAGTTGTTATACTTAACAGATGGGAATAATAACTTTTTATCATAATGTCAGCACTTTTCATATTATCCTTGAATGTGAATGGCCTCATGGGTATATACAAAAAAGAAAGAGTAGTGAACTGTATTAAAAATGGAGAGTGCAAATATCTGTGCTACAGTAGACACATTTGGAAAGTGTTGAGCATGCGAATTTGATAAAGAAAGGATTTCAGGCAAATTATTCAGTGGTATATGTGGGACAAAGTTAAAATGAAGTACTAACTCCAGCAGAGATTGAAGAGGGAAAAAGATAATGATAGATTTATAGTATTAAGGGGCTACTGGCAAGAGAGAAGGATTATACTGGCATGTATTTCTATTTCACTTAAACCTGTTACAGTGGTGCTTGAGAAAATTCTGGGAAAAATAATCAGCTTTCAGTAGGGAATATTACATATAGGTAGGGACTGGAATTTGATTTGCAACAGTGAGGATGTATCCTGGGAGTCTAGAAGGGAGAATATAAAAAAAGAGTGTAGATTTTTGAAGAAATTTATGAAAATATTTGGTAAGCAAGATGTGAATTCAGAAGTAGGAACTCTGAAAGTATTTATATATTACTCCCCAAGGTGCAAAAACTAGGTTAAGCTACATAGAAATTATATTTCCCAAGAACATGTGCATTTAATTGAAAGTTTTTATAAGTATGCAGTACTTTTTCATATTACCAGCCAATAATTGCTAAAATAATCTCTTAAACAGAGTGAGTGGAGTTTAAGGAATGGTAATGGAAATTATTCAGAAGTTAAGGAAGATAGAAATTTCTTCAGAAAATATAGCTAGGGAGTGGGATAAAATGAAAGTGGAATTTAAGAATAGCTTACAAATCAAAGAAAAAGAAATACGGTTATGAAGTAACAAATTATTTAGAGAGACTGACAAAGGTTAAAGTATTGCAGAATATGGGAATCTCTCAGAACAAGAAGCGGTGTAACTGCAGAATGCTAAACCGAAAGTAAGGAAGTATTTCCATAATTTGAGTTTAGAAGGGTTGTTAAGCAACTTTTTTGATAATAACTCATGAGTGCAAATGCTTTTGGCACAATGGTTCAGGCAGTAAAAAGTGTTATTGCCAAGCTTAGGGAGCCTATAACAATGAAAATTACCAGAGGTCCTGAAGACGTATCAGTGGTATTTTAGAAATGTTATGAACATCTATATAAAGCAGAGAAATGTGGGAATGAAGGGCAACACGGTGCAGCAGTTAACATTGTCGCCTCACAGCAAGAGGTTCTCCAGTTCGATTCCCGGCTGGGGTGCCTTCTGTGCGGAATTTGCGTGTTCTCCCTGCGTTCGTGTGGGTATCCTCCGGGTTCTCCGGTTTCCTCCCACATTCTAAAGACATGCTTCTGGAGCATTTTTCCACGGGCTTCTGCTGAAAACAGGATCTGGAACCTAGTCAGACTTTCCCGGTCAACAAATATTAAATAAATAATGAATAAAGTACAAATGGAAATGTTTATGGAAAAATGAAGTATGACAGGGTTAGCTGTAGATGAGGCTCAATTACTATCGGTCAGGAGAGGAGGAGATGAGATAAAAGTGGTGATGTATAACCAATCTACAGGAAAGTCTCCAGGAATTGATGGTATTCCTGTAGAAGTTTGGAAGCTTGGAAAAAAGAAAGTGACAGAGATATGAAAGGTCTTATGTAACAGTATTTTAAAAGGAGGAGAAGCACCAACATCCTGGAAGAAAGCTGTGGTGGCTGTAATACTTAAAGATGGTAAAGACCCATCAAATCCAGATTCATATAGGCCCATTTCAATTCTAAACCATGATTATAAAGTGTTTGTCTATAATGGCAAAGGTGATACCAAAATTTATAGATATGGATCAGTGTAATTGTGTGGAGAGGAAGCAGGCATTTGACAACATTAATAGAATAGTGATGATGGGCGGTCACGGTGGTGCAACGGTTAGCGTTGCCGCCTCACAGCAAGAGGTTCTCCGGTTCGATTCTCGGCTAGGGTGCCTTCTGTGCAGAGTCTGCATGTCCTCTATGTGGTCGCGTGGGTTTCCTCTGGGTACTCTGGTTTCCTCCCACATCCTAAAGACATGCTGTAGGTGGATTGGACACTCTAAATTGGCCCTAGGTGTGAGTGTGTGCATGTGTGTGCCTTCTGTGGAAGGTTGGGCGCCGGGCTGGCAACTCGACACCGTAAAACTCCACTGCCAATCATGAGCGGACAGGTGATCCACTGTGGCGACCCCTAACCGGGAAAAGCCGAAAGAAGAAGAAGAATAGAACAGTGATGATCTAGATAGAAGCAGAATGTAAGAAAATACCACTGTTTCTGGGTCTTGATGCAGAGAAAGCATTCAACAGAGTAAGCTATGGTTTTATAAGTTTGGCAATAGAAGCATTTGCATTCCCTGTCAAAATAATCAGGTTAATTAAGAGGATATATGAGGGATCGGAGGTGAAAATTGAACATTGGGTGTCCTCACTGATTATTTCTGTTTGAACAAAGGAACCAGGCCAGGGTGTCTTATTTAATTATTGTCATTTGTTAACCGGGTTGGTCCAACTGAGCCAAAGGCCCATTTTCAGTGGAGACCCAAGGAGAAACGCTCCAATTACAATTACAGTCATGCCAAAAAACATTTATTAATACAAAGACTAAAAATTACAATAGTAATATTGACAAGAAACATTTACATAAAATGAAATCAACAAAGGCAATATATTTATATATAAGTTTCAAAAAATCCAATATAGTAGCGGCAGGATAATCCCTGAGAGAGGAATATTTACAAGAACCTGATTGTAGATGTACTGTAAAGAAGAGCAAGAAAGAAAGGCATATAAAAAGAGAGAAAAATTTAAAGTAATCAAAAGTAGAATTTAGGAAGAAATCAGTTAGAGATCAGGTCGGAGCTTGGCAAGGGCAGGACCAGGTCTTAAGAAAGTACCGTTTGAGTTGTAGTTTGAAATGGAACTTATATGGGGGATACTTCTTACTTTAATTGGAGGGGAGTTTCAGGTGTCCAGACTATTTATATAGGGACTTACTGATATTGTTTGACGGTTTGTAAATGTCAAGAAGATGTTTGTCAGATGTACGAAGTTGACATCAGAGGTTATATAGAGATACAATATTAGAGATGGAGGTACAGGAAGTGGGATTATAAAGAAATGAGTGTGTGATATGCAGTTGAGAAACAATTGTTTAGGGAATTCAGGCCATTGTAATGATTTAAGGGTGAGGCAGTGTTGGGATTTGTAAGGGAGATTAGAGGTGAATTTAGCTATTTTATTGTACGTTTGCTCTAGTTTAGAAAGAAGTGAAGACTGAAGGTTAGTAAAAACTGGAGCTGCATACAAAAGACAGGGTAATAGGCAAGGGAGCCTGCAGGGTTTTTTGCAAGGGGGTGCAAACCCAGAGTCCCACCCACGCAGCTCACCCCCGCCCACGAAGCCATTCCAGTGTCCCATTACTTGGCTATTTCTCCCCATTTGCCATAGCACTGTTCAAATCTCTCAGTGTGCATACTGTTTTATGCTTTACTTCTACAATGATTACAGATATTTGGATTTAAATTTACAACTTTTATTTCAAATTTTATAGCACAAACACTGATAGACATTTACTAAACCTAAGCAAAGCAATAGTCTTACAATGAAAACAGACTTAGCATTAAAACTTCTCTACCTTTGAATCCCACATTCACCGAAACAGCATTGAAACCCACATTCAAAGAAAATGCATCTGGCCAGTGGCAGCGTAAGTTTACCTTTGGGTTGTTTTCAAATCATAGGCTCCTTGTACACATTTTTACAACCATGCAAAAGTTCTTTGATTCACCTTCCTGATTGTATTAATTATACTATATAAAAATTGAATTATACCCCTTGTGTAATACAGTGCCACTTGTTAGAGTGTGTTTTAAATTTATAGTTCTGAACATTTTTCCTTTAAGCAATGAAAACAAATCATATGAACCAATAATGACAAAGTGCCCAATTTAGAACATTTCAACCATAAAGGGTCACTCAAACTTCTGTCATGCAATCCACCAATATCAATCAATATGCATAACCTCTGCAGAAATAAAAGTCAGCTGAATAATTCCACATTAAAGAGATCTGAAACCAATGAAGAGGTTGTTGCTAGAAAAGAACTTTATATTTCAGTGTATTGAATTATACCCCTTGTATAATACAGCTAAAAATGCACTACTCACTAATAAGGTAGCGGTAAGCAGAAAAATCAAAGTAAAGAAAAATCAAACCGCTACTCCACAGCTTTTTCAAATATATTGTAAAAAGTTAAGCGCTTTCGGTAAAACTTTCATCAGATCATACTCGCAGAGGTATTCAAAGTACTACAACGTTATTGAGTGCACTGAAGGATTTTTTGCTGCATATGCTGTATTTGTTGAAACATAGAACATTCGTGTGTATGTTCTGAATGCAATGGCGTTCTCATTGAGAAGAAATTGAGTTGACTGTTGGCAAAGCTGATACTTAGAATTGCCTTTGAAGCAAGTTTTTAAACTCTTTTAATAAAAACTTTTTACAATATATTTGAAAAAGCTGTGGAGTAGCGGTTTGATTTTTCTTTACTTGTATAATACAGTGCCACTTGTTAGAGTGTATTTTAAATGAAAGCCGCGGTGGTGCAGCGGTAGCATTGTCACCTCACAGCAAGAGGTTCTCCCCGTTCGATTCTCGGCTGAAGCGCCTTCTGTGTGGAGTCTGCATGTCCTCCCGGGGGTCGAGTGGTATTCGAAAGACATGCGTGAATGGGTGGGCCTTTGTTGAAGGTTAGGCATCAGGCTGGCACCTCAGCCCTGCAAAAATCTACTGCTAATCATTAGCGGACCGGAGTTCCACTATGGCGACCCCCTAACCGGGAAAAGCCGAAATAAGAAGTAAGTTCTGAACATTTTTCCTTTAAGCAATGAAACAAATCATATGAACCAATAATGACAAACTGCCCAGTTCAGAACATTTCAACCATAAGGGGCCACTCAAACTTCTGTCATGCAATCCACCAATATCAATCGATATGCAGAATCTCTGCAGAAATACAAGTCATCTGAATATTTCCACATTAAAGACATCTGAAACCAATGAAGAGGTTGCTGCTAGAAAACACTTTTATATTTTAGTGTTTCATTTACAAATTCAGTACCTGTTGCCCTTGAAGAATAAATTTCCTATGTTACATTAAAATAAATGGTAAGCTGGTATATTGCAATAGGGAGTGGGTGGCAAGCTGAAAAACATGTTCATAGTTACTAGGCATCTCATCCAAAGGAGGACATACTCAGGACTGCAGCACCCACCCCCTTCAAATACAAATCTACATGCCATGGGAGTAGAACCTATAGCTCTCTGCACCAAGATGCAACCTGCTGTGTTACTAACACTGCTTTAAAACTCTGTACCACATTTGCTAAACAAAACAATTGCACATTTTAAGCAGACTTTAGCATGAGCAGCAGTAAACTTCTCTTCCCTTGAAGCTCACATTGCTTTGAAAACGCACTTGAAAATAAATTCCACCTGCCAACTCTGCATTTCACTCCCTCTCACACACACACCCCTCAACCTCTTAGTGCAAGAAATATGGACAAAGCCTAAAATAAATAGGGACAGATTATAAATATTGCTCTCATGAACTTAGAACATTGCTAGAATAACAGGATTTGTGTTAGTATGCATTTTTCTAATGGATATAATGTCTAAAACTCAGATGTCTGCCATTATTTAGCAACTTCAGTCCTTTTTAGGAGGAATATGGGGCAACAACTTGGACAGCTGAAGGGTATGCTACCTCCCTCTTACACACACACACACACACACACACACACACACACACTACCTCTCAATGTCTTAGCACAAGAAATCTGAACAAAGTCTGTTATAATATTGGGGACAAAGACCTAAAACTAGGGACACATTTAGAAAGTTTCTAGAGTAATAGGATTTGTATTACAATACATTTCTGAAGGATATTATGTCTGAAACTCAGTGATTTTAAAAAAAAAAAAAAAAAGAAAGAAAAACAGGATTTTTTTTAAAGAACAGACCAGAAACACAAGGCAAAAATCAGGACATTCTGTGAAAATCTATACAGTTGAGAAGTTTGCACACATACATCCCCTACCTCCGTAGAAAGTGGCTAGAACAATAAGTTTTGCATTAGTATGTAGCCAAAGCCCAGAGCTGGCATAATCATTTGACAAACAGAGGATTGAATGTGTCTGCAGAGTCAGTGGCTACTGTGTGGGGAGCCATTCCACGTCCATTACCTCTTAATGCTTCTGTTGATTATTTAAACATTTATCACACCAAAAGACCTGGGCTGCAAACATTATCTGACATTAATGTGGATGTTACTCCAGGATTTAGCTGTGCAAACAGCAGTAGGAGACGCCAGCTCAAGAACCCTTTCTATTCCCTGACCGAGGATTCTTATGGAGCTTATGCCATCATGTGTCTCGCAGTGATTATCTTTTTTGTTGGTATTTTGGGAAACATCTGAATTATGTGCATCGTTTGCCACAGCTACTATATAAGAAGCATATCTAATTCACTGTTAGCGAATATGGCTTTCTGGGATTTCCTCATTATCTTTTTCTGTTTGCCTTTGGTAATATTCCATGAAATAACCAAAAAATGGCTTCTTGGAGACTTCTCTTGTAAAATCATGCCATATGCTGAGGTAAATACAGGAGGGGAGGGAGCAAATCTGATAACATTCTACCAACCACTCTCCACTTACTTACAAACACACACACCTACTTCTTACATACACACCCCTACTTACTTCTTACATCCACAGACTCCTACTATTTCTTACACACATACACATATCTCTTAAACACTAAAACAAACGCAAGCACACACCTACCTCTCACTTTTATATTCACCCGGTCAAATTCCCGGTAGGCTTGAAAGACCAAGACGTAAAGCATTGGTCGCACAGACACAGAAGATGAAAACAGGTCACAAATACCTGTTGTGTCTGGGCGACTGGACGGGATGCAAAGGGCGTTCTTAGAGGAATGCCCTTTAAAAAAAAAAAGTTTTTTTTTTTAATTAAAATAAAATTAATTGCTCAGCCAGCCAGTTCCAAGGGGGTGCAAGTGCACCCCTTTGCACCTGCCTGCGTTCACCTTTGGTAATAGGAGAAACAGGGCCAGGAATGGTTTGGTGGAGGGTGAAAGCAGTTTGTGGTTACAGTATAGGAGACCAGGTTTCTGGTGTGTTTTTTTTTTTATGCAATGATGGATATGTGTGTCGAATTTTAATTCATCTTCAATTATAACACCAAGTAATTTAGTATGGGGTTCTGGTCTATTAGTGGTATTGTTGAGGGAGGTAATAGAAAAAAGTGGATTTGTGTGTTGCCGGTGTTTTAGGAAGGAAAAGTAGAAGTTTAGTTTTTTTTTTTGGCTTTAGAATTAGTTGATTATCAGTGAGCCAGGTTTCGATGGATATAAAAGTATCTTGGGTAAGAGCAAGGACTTCTGGGATGCTGTGGGCCGTGGTAATAAGGGTTGAGTCATCGGCATATTGTAAGAGACTTCTTTCCCCTTGTTTTTTTTTTGTTTTTGTTTTTTTTTTCAGTTATATTTAGAACCAGTGGCAAAGAAAATAAGGGGCTGAAAATTTAAGAATATAATTGGTATGATAATCAAGAAAACTTTGCTTTAATTGCTGATATTATTTTGTACCAGATAAAGCCAGAAAAAGGCATTTCAGTGCTGTGGAGCATTCTGAGCCAGTTTCATGTCTTTTCAGGATGCAAAATTAAGATAAAACAAAGGCAATAGCTGTAAACTATTACCCACACAAGAATTGATTCAGCAATTTCCATATTTATGGGGACATGATAAAATGAAATAGTTAGATTATGGGTTAAAAAGGATTCGGTTATAGCAGCTAAGAATGTGTAGGATGAAACTAAATGAAAGATAATGCAAAAACTGAGAAACTGGAAGCTCTGTTTTTATGGATTTGGATAGGAAGATACAAACAGTGAAAATGTTTTTAGTTCCCTTAGTTTTATACACAGGTCAGGCATATTTTTATCAACAAGAGAAGTTGTGGATAGCAATTAATAAAGAGTTGAAGGATTTTATGTTTGAGGGGAAAGGGGTAAGAGTCAAGTGTTATAGGTTGATCCTTTGAATAGAAAAAAGTGGTTTGGGATTACCTGATTTGAAGGGTGTATTTCAGAGCTATGCAGTTAAGACTGCTATACATAGTGCAAGCAGAAAGCTATACTTCAAAGAGGAAAATGTTGATTTTGGGGCGGGGGGGGCTCATTTGGACTGCAGCCTGGAGAGTACCTTTCATATCAAAGACTGATATCAGAATATACGCAGAGAAAAAGGAATAAGGATATTCTAAGTGAAAGACCAGTCCTGGTAGAATTTTAGTAGAATATAGAACAGAAGCTGCTGTTAAAAAAAAGGCTAATTGGTAGGGCATCTCAAATATTGCATGATAATTATAGGAATCAGTCAGAGGTGGTTAGAAAGGATTGGGAAGATACATTGGATAACCGATTCACAAAGAAACAGTGGGAGGACATATGTATGGCTCCCAAATATACAGTGAAGCCTAGAAGATTTAAGATCCTTGCTTGGAATTGTTTGCATAGGTATTTTTTATATCCCCAGCAGTCTCCAAAATGTTTTCCTTGGGTAGATTGCAAATGTTGAAGGTGTGATAGGGAAGAAATACAGGGGCAAGCAAACTGGTGTAACTAAAGATTTTATTTTTAATTTGTGATGCAGAATCAGAATTGCCTAGAAATATTAAAGCCTTACTGAGTTAAATTCTGGTAGCTGCCAAAAAAGCAATTACTAGAAAAAGGGGATCAGTCTAAACCAACCATACTAGAAGTGAATACAGTAACAGATGTAAGAGAACTAAAAGTGGGATTTTTAGAAAAGGGTAGGAACAAATTACATAGAAAAAAATAGGAATCGTAACAACACATGCAGAATTAAGCTTTGAAGGAGGAATGAGGTTTAAAGGAAGAAAGAATTGAATGAGCTATGTAATATTTAACTGACAATGGCTGGATAGAAGATTATATGTAATGGATAATGTTTGTAACTGAAAATGTGTTGGTATAATTTGTTTTTATTTTTATAAATGCATGATTTCTTATGTCGTAAGTGATAATGTAATAAAGATGTTCCTTATTTAAAAAATAGAGTTGGCAGCATATGTTCCAGCTCCCTTGATCATCTTTGGGCACCAGACTTTTCAGCTCAGTCTTCACCTACAAAGACAAAGGTACAACTAATACCTGTCTATGTGAAGACACTGTTTCTGATACCTATAAGATGGAAGCTTCCTCCTGTGCTCCTTCCAGCACCAACCTTCTAGGTGTTAAGTCTTAGAGAACCTCTTTTCCCGACATTAGTGATTCTGACCCCAAGTTTTCAGACATTGGAGATGCTCTCTTGTCCTGCATTCAGGCCAGTTGGATACTATACCTTTGAGCCTTTAGTACCTACAACAGTTCTCTTACCTACTTCTTTGCCCATGTCCTGTTTCCAGTTTTCTGCTCTCCACTCCAGCATCTGTCTTAGTTGTTTCAGTTTCTACAGAGATACTGCAATGAGGCTTGCTTGGAATCTTTGGAATTAAAGCTTGCTACTAAGAGACCTATTTAAAAAAAAACTTGTGTGAAAGTTGTAGATTAGAAATATCAGGCTACCTTCCATCTCTCATTTAATGCAGCAGATAGGATTGTGGGTTACAAAACCATCTCCTCTTCCCAACGGATATGTGGAAGGACTTTTGCCTCCAT
Source organism: Protopterus annectens (assembly GCF_019279795.1). Lineage (NCBI taxonomy): Eukaryota > Metazoa > Chordata > Ceratodontiformes > Protopteridae > Protopterus > Protopterus annectens. The sequence continues at coordinate 79,142,950 of NC_056739.1, read as the reverse complement.
CCATGATCTTAATGCATAGTCCCTCCACCGTTGATTGTTCTTCAGGATGCCGCAAATTTTTCATTGGAAAAGTCAAATGTATTAACTCTAGTCTCTAAGAAAAGGGTCAGCATTTTCCAGCCTTCATCGGAAATTTTAGGTTTGATGGGTATTGTCAAGCCCTATGTCAACTACTTCTGTGATAGCTCTCTGCAGAGCTTCTTCCCCAGGGAGCCCAGCTGTCCATCCTCTGGACAAGGAGTCCTGGACTGTGAACAAGTTTGGGAAGTACATCTTCCTGTTTGCCATTTTGTCTTTGTGGGTGCTTGCATACGTTATGCATTGTATCTGTTTTCAAAAGGATGTTGTGGATTAACTCCTCCTTGCTGCAAGGGGATTTGTCTGATAGCACCATAGAAGAGAATGTTAAGACCAAGTTTTCTGCTTCCGTGAGTCTCAGCAGCCTCTTGGTCCATGTGTCTTATAATACCATGGAATGGGCTAGTAGGACAGCAGAAAACAATTTTATTTGCCAGCACTGTTGGCTACCTCTTACCCAGTTGTACAGAAGCATCAAGGTAACGTTTTTGGATCATCTTTCTGGGGGTCTGTCCTGTTTGGGCTTGAAGTTGATGTGCATTTAAAGGAAAACAAGCTGCCCAGTTATGGCTGTGAGTTAAATTTCTTTTTCCGCAGCATTCTTCATTAGAATGCAGAGGAGCTGGCAAGCATATGTGGTTCTAGTAGTCCTCACAATCACAACAGAAGGAGGTGTTGGGAACAGGGAGTCATTTCGATCTCTTCTCCAACGAGGTTATAAGACTAGAGACTGTGACTTCAGAAACCTCTCAGAGGCCACAGTCAGCCCAAGGGTGGGTTAAAGCAGTTTGACTTTAACAGCAGCTGTCTCCCACTCAATCCAGTCAGAAGCAGATTCTCTCTCCATGTACAAGTCTAAAGAAAAATTCTGGCTACATGTCCTGGAGATTATAGTCAGAGTTATGTTAACCCCCCTTTCTTTCTCCATCTCAGACTCCATCCTTACCCTTATTGACCCGTCATCCCTTTAGAATTGTTTGGCAAGGAAAGAGGTGTGCAAGCTCCTGGTAGGAGATGGTCACGATTTATTTTAGATATTTCTGTTTGAATTTCGTACTCACAGGATGTGAACCAGATATATACCTATCATAACAGCATACTTCAGGCTGCAGGTACCCAGATATGTATATTATTAGATCAGTGCTGTGGTAGTATAAAACTGCATGGGACATATCCAGCTGAGGAATGTGATAGTATAGGTACCAGATTTCAGAACTTTCTAGCCATTAATGTGCCTGGCTAGATGTTTCTTCTCTTCAGCATCTTCACTGTTGGTAGTCAACCTGTTACTTACGTGGGTAGATAAAGTACCCTGTTGGGGGACTGTCCTCATCTTTTTTTCCTATAAGAAGTGTATTCTAACAGTGTCTTATGTATGTCAGAAAGGGGAAATGTACATGTGGTAGGCAGGTACTGTACAAGGACTCCTACACAGGCTGCTTTTTCTGCCTTGGAGAAAGTCACAAAATCTGGCCCTGTGATATCCATTTGTCTTTCACTGTCAAAACAATTTGTATTAGACATAATAGCCTCAAACCATTTAATGAGCACAGACATTTGAAGTTCTTGGCTTGCATGTCCATGGCACCAGATTCCCCTTTCTTGGCTACCATCCTTCAGTCAAAAGGAAGGAAAATTTTAAAGAGAGGTTACTGAAGAGACTCTGACATCCACCTCTATTGATCTGGCACACTTTGTTCTGCCATTGTAGTTTTGCAACTCTTGGACCATCAGTCTGATGACTACCTGGTCCCTCTGGCAAGGCTTAGAGGGAAGCTGCTACGGTCTAGGATATGTTCATATCTAGTTAAGACTGGATATCAGGTGCCTGAAGCCAAGAAGGAAGAACCTTGCTTCATTTTGACTGAAGAAGAGGATGGTGTTCATCAAGTTATGGTATGAGAAAGGTAATGGGATCACTTATGAAGATCTAGATGTCTGCTACCTCAAAGATGATCAGATTTGAGACCCCTCCACTGTCCCCCAAAAAATCAGACATTTATATCCCCCTTCAACTCCTTTTACTTTAAAGGGCTGTGAGGAAGACTGGTATAATTTTGCAAAGGATTCCCGCAGGGCTTTGCAGTCTTTCTGGGTTTCAACCCCTATGACATCTCATGCTAAGAGGAAGAGATCCTCTCCCCCCCTCTGAAGAAGAGAGACAGTCTGGCAGTGAGAGGGAAGGTCTTGATTTTGCTTTTCTACTCTCTTCAGGTATTCTTTATGAATTTGAATTAGAGGGGAAATCTGACCTCTGATTTCCTACATGAAGAGATTTCTTTTGGTCACATAATTAGTACAATGAAATAATCCTTCAGAAGGAAGGGAAAATATGTTTCAGAGGCACAAAAGTGATGATATGAACTTTTCAGTTTGGACTTTCCCCAAATCCTTAGCCATACCTCTCAACGACCCCACATTTAGTGGAGTGCTTTTATTTCAGCCTTGAGACTTATGCTTGCTTCACTGTCCCACTTTGACAATAGAAGGCTCTGATTTCTGCTCTTTTATTGCCTCAGTGTAGAGCCAGTGAGAGACTTGCTACTTGAAACATGTCATATGATCTCAAAAAGGGACCGGTAGGAGATGAACCGATCCTGGCAGGATGCTTATGCATTCATCTGTGATAGCTTTTAAGTACACTCATATATTTGCATTCACACATTTGTTAATTCTAGTTACATCTGTCCTCCTCATAGAATTTTCAAGCCTGCTTGATGAATCAGTCTTGGATTACTTCGCCTACATTTTAGTGCAGAATAATCAAACACCAGCTCAGTCTTCCATTCTCTTAGCCTGAATTCCATACCAGGATGGTAAGTCAGTTTAGTGTAGTGGAATTTTCATGGCTTACGTAAGTGTTTATGCATAGTGTAAAATATTGGTAGTGTCCCCTGTTATGATAATTGTAAAACATTATTTGATTTAGTCTACTCTGGTACTCGTGAGTGTCTATGGTTTGAGAACCTTTAGTAAGAGCAGTGAGATTTTTACAAGCCAGTATAAAACACCATTAAATTGATTGAGAGAAACTTACAGTTAGTAGAAGCATGTTGATATTGTTTTTTAATTACAGGGATTAAAAAAGCTTTGCAAAGCAAAATGGCTGCACAACAGCTCTGATTACTTTTTTTTTTTTTGGTAGGCTATTTGCTTATTTCAGTTTATTAATGCTGTAGGCAGTCCACCCTTTATTCTTTTGGTGAGTTACTTCTAACTGAATTTTTAAAATAGCGTTACTAGTCTGCAGCTAAGCAAAATATTTTTTAGTATTTGGAACTTTAGTGTGCTGCAGTTTTAATTTGTTCTTAAATGAAAACAAGTTACGAATTTTAGTAACTCAGTAGTTCACGTTTTACCTTGTTTGCAGAGCAGTAGTGTTTTTGTGTCAGGAGTGTGTCATCACTAAGATGACTGCATAGTGTTTTCTTTGGTTGTTTTCTCTTATACTCCATGAAAAGATTTGGAACCCTTCTTAACCAATACACCCAACCCAACAACTCCTCGTTTCCAGTTAAATGTTAGCTGAGGGAGAGGTGGGTAGTTAATGAGGCTGTTAGTCCCCCCTTGCAAAGTATAACACAGAGTAGCATAACTGGACACTAAAATATTGTTATGGTGTGTCTGACCTTCAGTGATATTCCTGAAAGACCTTACATAACTTTGTTGCACATGCCTGCTATAGTATGCTGACCCTAATTATTCAACTTTTCAGCTGGTTGGTCTCATTGAGTAAAAAGTTTTTAAGAGTTTTCCTGGCTCCCTTTCTGTGTATTGCAGAATAATTAGTATAGACTTAGTAGAAGGCTACCTAGCAGGCACGCTATGAAATGTAGTCTTTCCACCCACCTACTCTGACTTTGTATGCTATAACTACTAATTACAGATCATGCCTCCCCCAGCCTCTGTGGCATGAATTTACACATAATCAAAACTTAAGTGCTATGATTTTGGACCCTCTGCTATGACTTTTGACGTACCCCTATTATGATTTTGGAAAGTGAGAGGTTGTTCCTCTGGTACTAGGAGCTTTGTAGGATGCTTTTATTTCAGCCTTCACTTCTTAAGACTCTTAGCCTCCTGCATCTAGGAAGCCTGACAGGCTAGATTTGGTGCCAAATTCCCATAAATTTCATTACAGGAGTTCCTTGGCTGATCCTGTTGTAATTTCTAAGGAAAATGATAGTGGATCTAAGCCATTAGCATTATCTAATCTTTTCCCCAAAGAGAAAGATAGGGTATTTGATGGCTATGGAGTTAAGTGTATACTACTTCCTCTTTAGCTTTCATTGCTATCAATTACCAGACCCACATGGCAAAGTGCTGTCTTTTTTTTGCAGTACAGCACTGTATAACTGACCTTCCTGATTTCAGATATTAATCCACGTTTCCAGATTTACTGTCTCCTGCTTCCCAGGTCAGAAAACACTCAATAAAATGTGCATATGATGCAGTGGTTGTTGTCTCAGAGCTGCTGCAGCAGAATCTGTGATGTGCTTGCATGGGTTAGACTAGTTTCCTGGAGAGCATCAAGGAACAAATATTAAATCCCTCCTTGGAAAATGATCTTTTTTGGGATTTCTTCCATGAAGGTTCCCAAAAGGTTATTAACACAGGAGGCAAAACAACTTATTCTTTCATCAGTCCAAAGGGTCCAGAGAAACTACACTTCAAGCCCTTGACCCTTCTTTTGGAAGCCTTGTAAACCAAATCAACAAAAATCCAGTATGCAACAGTATATAAATAAGTGGCAATAGACCTAAAAGAGAGACGTACTGGACTTCAGAGTTCTTTCCATTGTAAGAAAAATGACTGATTGCATTTTGATCTCATTTCCATTCTCTCCTTACCCTGGCTATCCTTCCATACTTTCAGGTAGTCTTATCACATTCACTGCACCTCTGAACACAAATATAAAAATAATTCTTCAGGCTACATGTTACAATGGAACTCCCTTCTTCTACAATCAGAAAGTCTTCTTCCCCCAAACAGTCAGATTCATTTGTTTCCCTAATTCTAACAGAAATGCTGTCTCATGTAGTGATAGAACCAGTTCCCCTTTCAGATCAAGGAAAGAGTTTTTGTTGAAGGATTTTTCTTGTACCCAGTAAGGAAGGCATCTGGAGAGCATTCTTAGATCTGTCTATTCTAAATACCTTCTTAGTTATCCCAGAATTTAAAATGTTAACTCTACAGGCCATTTTTCCTTTTCTCCCACACAGTTCCAACTTAGTTACTTTAGACCTCAAGGATGCATATCACCATATACCTATGCAAAAAGACTGCAAGTGTTAACTTGAAATTCTTTTGTTGGGATTGCAGTTTCAGTTTAGATATTTGGCATTTGGTTTGTCTGCGCTCTGAGTATTCACAAAATGTTTGGCTGCAGTCATTGCCTTCTGCATACTTCAAGAAACTCACATTTTCTTCTATGCAGACGATTGTCTTGGGTGGAATCTGCTAAGATGAGGCAATCCCTGCTTTTTTCTCTGAATCTATTGCAAAGATTTCAAGTTCAGTCTGGAAATGTTACTCTTCAATTGCATGTCACGGTTCATTTTTCTGATATATCTTCTTGACAGACACCTCTGGCTTCATAGCTTTCCACTCCCCAGAGAAAGTTTCCTTCAATGAACACCATTTCAGATAACCAGCTTACCAGACCACCTCACAAGAGATTTATTCAGGATTCTAGGCCACATGGTATCTGCCATCCTCATGGTTCCTTTAGCCAGAGTTCACATGAGAAAAAGTTAGTGGTTCCTGAAATTTGTCTGGAACCAGCATCAACATCTCTCCTTCTTTCGCCCCATATTCCAATCCAGTCTGTCACAACAGATGCCTCAGAATTCAGCTGGGGGGGGCAGTTTCCCAAAGAATCATTGTTTAGTGTAACTGGGAGCCTCACCTCAGGAAAAAATAGACAAATCTCGAGATAATTGCTCTGATAAAGGCAATCAAGGCACTCAATATACTGTAGACTCTTGGAGCACTGTTGGTCATAACAAACACCACCACAGTGGTACATAAACAAGGTGATACGAGGTCTTGCCCCCCTGTGTAGGCTAGCCATGGTTGCCTGGGACAACAGAACAACCTATCGTCAGAGGCAACCTACAATTCTGTCAGAGCAGAACACAATTGAAGACTAACTGAGCAAATCTAGAACGGACACTCAGAAATGGATGGTACACCCATTAGTCTTCCAGGAGATTGTCCACCGTTGTGGAACTCCCTAATTAGATGTGTGTGCCTTTATTCACGACAGACAGTTAAAGAAGTTCTGTGTCCGACACCTTACTGGAAGGCCTGGAAAATAGATGCCTTTGATTTCCCATGGATGGAAATGTTTCTTTATGCCCCTTCTCCTTTCCTCTGATAACCAGAGTCCTGTCGAAAATAAAGAAAGACTCATCAGAGATGTACCTAGTATCCCCCTTTTGGCCTAAACAACATTGTTTTTTTTTTCCCTCCTGTGCACTTGGCTGGGGCAATTACCAAAAACTTCCTCAGAATGGATTTGCTCATAAAAGACAAGGAATTTCTCATTCACCTCAACCTTCTGAATTTGCTCTTGACTGTTTGGATGATAGATTTTTGACCCATTTAGACACTTTTTTTCAAAGGCTATGCAACAGGTATTAAAGAAAGATAGAAAGTGTAGTACTAGAAAATCATATTTGGCAAATGGAAGAGATTTTCTCTCTCTTACTGCAGTAGAGACTAGGTTCCATCCCAGGTCGGGGTCTAGAGTGGTTATCCACTACCTGTGTGAATTTTTTCAAATCAGGCCTGTCTTTCACTTTCATCAAAGTGCATCCCTTAGCCATTTCTGCTTGCCCTGCCATTGGATTCCCCCTTTCTTGTTTGTTCCAAATTAGGCAGTTGCTGAAACGGATTTTACATATCTGGCCTCCTAGAAAACAGACTCCATCCTGGAATGTTAATTATGTATTAGTGAAGTTGGGGCTGTCTCCCTTTGAGCCTACATCCAGTGTTTCCCTAAAAATTTTAACTTGGCAGATAGTTTCACTCATTGCTGTGGCTTTGGCTAGACGGGTATCTGGTTTGCAAGCTCCAATGATCTTTCATAAGGATAGAGTAACTTTAAGAGCCAGCCCTACCTTCTTGCCAAGAGTTGTTTTTTGAATTTACCCCAAATCAATCTTTTCACCTCCCTGTATACTTCTCTGATCCTAAAAACAAGGGATAGAAAATTCTGCACATCTTTGATTTCCACAGGTAACTTTGCTACTACCTGGACAGGACTAAAGCTTCAGAAGCTATGACTTGGATTTCTAAGGTTGATGTTTTGAATATTATTATAATTGACATAATAGCATCTTTTTTCAAAGATAGAGCTTGAGAGTAGTAAAGATTAGTAACCTGCACGATGTTCATTCATTCATTCATTCATTCTGTTTAATTATTTACTTATTTATAGGTTCATAGGTAAGTACTAGTCTAGCTGTCCTTATGGGCCATTTTAAGCCTAACCAATGTTCATTTTTTGTTCTCGAATTAACCTATTTAATTTGGTTAGAGATTGGCCTTTCCCATCCCATGGTCAATAAGTATATATTATCCCTAATGAGAGTAATTGGGATTATACTGTAGATAATTTGAGGGACCCTTGCATGGAATAAAGCATTTAGGAGATGCCTCTGTTAGTTAATAGGGGGTAGTCCTGGAGTACGTTTTCTGTTTCCCATGCATATATGCAAGTTGTTCTTAAATATGGACAGGGATGAACTTTGTTTTATGTGGATGGAGAGTCTGTTCCAGAGCAGCAGTATTCTCTGCGAGATATACTTGTCCCTCCAAACCATTTTGCTTATGTTGCATAAGAGGTTTAAATCACTGCACTGAGTATTTCTGATGCCATTTGACTTGATGTGCAGCAAATCCTTCAGTATTGAGTCAGAAGATGTCTTGTGTGCCAGACACACGTATCCTCTTAGCAGTTTGTAAGATACTGAGTATAATGACAGGGCTTTTAGTCAGTCCATGTAGGACATATCATTTAGGCCTTGTATCCTTTTAGTAAGGTATCTCTGTGAATTTTGCATTTGTTTACCAGGAAAGTCTGTCTAGGCATTAAGTGACCCTTTTTCAGCAGAGTCCTAGGAAGAAAAGCTCCAGTGCAACAGTAAAATGTAGTAAAAAAGAGTTACAAAACTATTGAATATTTGTTTACAAATAGAAGAATAAATAGGAGGTAGTAGTATTTTTATGGAGAATAACATTTTTTGGCAGAAAATATACAGACTTGTGCAATACAAGAATCAAATGTGTATGAGGTAAAGTAGATAATAAGATGTGTAAAACTGTGATACAGCTAATACTGGATTAGCTGGTGCTATCATCCTTCTGAACACTGAACATCTAATGTACCAGCTTAATGATATAGAACACATTTTGATATAGTAGCTGTCAAGGTTGTAACTTGTGGTGATAAATTGTCTTTACCTCTTCCCCCGTTCTGTTAGCAAGGGAGGCTACTCTCCCATAACCCCGACTAATGTGTAAAGACGGGGTTTAAGGAAGGTGCTAGCCTCCCTTTCTAACAGATTGAATGACAAGTAACTGCATAAAAGTTTTTTTTTTGCTGCCCAAGGAGCTAGCCTATCATGTGGACCTCAATAGTTTGTGTAACGTTAAGTTACACAAACCACTTAGAGCAGTCCACCACCTTTTACAGGTAAGCATGACTGAAGGCTGTACATAAAGTATAAAGACAGTATAAAGTTCAGTTTCATGTGCATAAAACACTGCTCATGCTTCCGTCATCATTGTCTTTTATTCCGGGAGTAAGGATGCACCTTGTTTTGTGTGTTATTTTCAATGAGTACACTGATATTTAGCAAAACAGAGTTGCTTTTAGTACATTGTAAGCCAATCTAGTTCTTACGCTGGAAGGAAAAATTAGATGGTTAGATATCATTTATGAAGTATCTTGGGAAATAAACCTCTAAATGTGTCTCCCTTTTAGATTTGGTGGATATGTAGTCTTGTATTCAGACTTCTGAATCCATGCTTTATTTTGTAGAATGCATTGTGTATCAGACAATCTTGCCAACACTTTATTTCCTTTCCTAACCCTGACACATCACCAAAAAATGTCTATTACAACTTTGGGAAGCCAAGCATGCAATTTGTTCTGGGGCAAAGAAATATAAAAAAAAAAACAAAAAAACACCCAGAGTGTCTGAAGTGGGTGTACATTCCTAGTCAGAATATGTAAACTGGGGTATCCTGCAATGTCAGTTGAATTCCTCGTATTCCCCACTGGTGGTTACATGGCTTTTTTTTCTCCACAAAGATATTAGTACCCTTGACAACATGAAGTTACTAGGAAAAGAAATTGTCACCTTGGTTGTAACAACTGAAATATAACACGAGGAACCATAATTTATTACAGATTTTCATACAGTGTGGGAGCAGTTTATTAAAAGGCATTTCACATCAATTCCTTGAATTGTTAGCTACCATCAGACAACTAGTTTCAAGTCCATCAAGCCTTTTAAGCGTGTTTTGTTTTCTTTCTTTCTTTTGGATGATTGAGTGATTGATTTAATTTATTAATTTATTGACATTTGATTACTGGAAAAGTCAGACTGGGTAGAAGCCCATTTTCAGCAGAAGCCCGGGGAGAAAACCTCTGAATTATTGCAAAACATTTTAAGAACAGTAATTTTATAATATTTAAAAATAAAACAAAATCATTTGCAGTTTAAATGATTATAAAAAATAGACATAACATAAAAACATTGGTTAAAAATTAATACAAAATATATGGCAATCATTTAATATTTAGAGAAATGTTAGACAGTTTGTAGAGAAAGTAAAGGTAAGTTAGTCCAATGCAAACAGGAACTGCAGTATGAGGTGAGGGGAAAAAGGCTTCTAGTATATTTGGAGAAAAGGTCTTTTTTTTTAAACAATTTTATTGATTTTGAAAATAACAAACATAAGCAGTCACATAGAATTGTATAAGATAATATCAATTACAAATTGAAGAATTAATAACATACATTTATCACATTTAAATATGAATATAAAATTAACAAAATCATATAAACTAAAGTATTTACAAAGGCATCCAGTATTTATACTTTAGAATGCACTGTAATCCTCAGTTTGTAGCTTATTTCACAGATGAAAAGAAGAAAGTCAATTACATTTATGAAGGAGGTTCATTTTTTTCCAACAAATTTTGCACATTAACCCACAAATGATGTTCATATGTCTTTCTAGAGGAGAGAAAGCCTGGAAGAGAATTAGCAGTAAAGAAGTAAGTGAAGAAGAGAGAGTAAGGAGGTGTAATGATTGAAAAGGTACTTGTTCACATTTAGGGATGTAATTTATCTGGCGATATTGTAGTTGAGGGCCTCACCAGATGCGCAGTAGCAAGCCACGCCCAAAACCCACCCCGTGATATGTCATTCATGAATAAGCATTCCCTCCGAATGTACAACCGAAGAAAAAGTGCACTTGACATTGTAATAGGACAGTAAATATAACAGTAAACTGAAGTAAATTACCGGTATGCGTGAACGACATTTAAACAAAAACACTTTCTCGACCTTGGGGTATTTCAGTTTCTTAGAGGACTGCCAACTGCTAAATTATGGATTTGATACAACGTTATAGCTTCTTATTTAAACTAAAGTGTTTCCGTTGTCACAGTGCTTTTAATAGTCAGTCACCAAAATCTCATATTGACACTTTGAATGGTTATGTGCTGTCAGTACAGCACGCAATCGTATGGAAGTGTAACTGCTTCTTTCTTTTACTCAATTGTGGGTTTAGTCTTTAAGTCTTAAGTATTATAGGGTGTTGCAGCATGACTGAACTTTGATATGCACATATTGTGTATAATGGCAAGTTTAATTGACCTAAAATGTTAAAGAAATATAGAATTTATTGCCAGTTGTCGAAAACCCCAAGTAATATGCAGACCAGGTTGTCACTCAATTTGCGACACGCCCACTTCCACGCAAAACGAACTGGTGAGGCCCTCAACTACAATATCGCCATTTATCCTGGATTTGAGCAAGAGCAAAGCCAGATTTTAGCTAGGAAGTCTTTGAGTGGTTTTGAAAGATTGGAGGCAGGGTATAGACCTGATGGATACAAGTAAGGAGTTCCAGGCCTTAGCAACCTTGTACAAGTACAGACAATGCCCAGCAGATTTGCTAGGCTAGTAGACAGACAGGAGTTCTTGCTCACTGGATCAGAATGACTGACTGGGAACATAGTTGTGTAGAATATTTTTTAGTGCTGGACAGGCATATGGATGCTGGATAATTTTATAGGTGGTAAGAAGCTTTATATGTTAGTTGAAGAGACAGTTCTAACCAGTTTAGGCTTTTCGTTACTGCACTGTGGTGGGTTCTGAAAGGGGTATTTGCTGTAAATCTAGCAACTTTGTTATAGCATTATTCAAGTTTTAATTCCTGTGACGCCTGGAGGTTAGTAAGGATGGGAGTGCCATAAAGAAGAGTGGGGAGGAGGTAAGTAGTGGCAAGTGTAGCTTTAGTTGCATCAGTGAGAAAGTTTTTGGTTCTGTAAAGCACCCCTAGTTTTTGATGAGTTTTTCTTATGCAATTTTGTATATACAGGTCAAATGTAAGATTATCATCCACAAAAAGACAAATCCGTGGTATCCCTGGAAGTCTCAGAACAACCCAGTATGCACCCTATACTGGGTCCAAAATAAACCAAGAAGAAACTTTGCAGTGTGGAGGGTGTGATGTTCACTTCCTGAATTATGTTATGCACTTAGTTCACTTAATAAAAACTGAACTGTAAAATATAACTTTAAAATATTTGCTACAAAATAATCAAATAGAAAATAGTATGTAGTCCACAGTTGTGTTAAAAATGGAATATCCTTTATTGAAACATCCTGTATTGACACACACAAACCTTAAGATATTCCATTTTTAACTCCGCTGTGGACAACCTACTTTTTCTATTTGATTATTTTGTAACACGTATTTTACAGTCCGATTTTTATTAAGTGAACTAAGTGCATAACATAATTCAGGAACTGAACATCACACCCTCCACACTGTGATGCTTCTTCTTGTTTTTAAGATTATCATCCATTATCGCACCTAATAGTTTGCTGTGAGAAATTACTTCAGTAGTTGTATTATCAGGAGAGAGGACTTTAAGTTTTGTTGTTTTCATGAGAGAGGGATTTGGCGGGGGGGGGGGAGTAGTAGTTTGGTCTTTTTTGGGTTAAGCATGAGTTGTGAATTATGAAGCCATGTTTCAATGGCTGTTAAAGCTTCCTGAGTAATTTTTTTTGAGGTGTTCCATGTTGTCCGATGCACAAATGAGAGTGGAATCATCTGCATATTTTATTAGGGTGGCCTGTTGTTTGGAAGTATAGAGGGTGTTGGTGAAAATGTTAAAGAGGAGGGGCCAAGGATAGAGCCTTGTGGTACAGTGGTGGTGACTGGGAGGTAAGGAGAGTGTGTGGAGTGCCATTTTACTGACTGATACTTATTAGGTTTGTTTTGAACCATAGAAGGGTGGGCTGAGAGGAGAACATTTTAAGTAGAAGTTTGCTGTGACAAACTGTGTCAAAGGCTTTAGATAAGTCTAGATATAAGGAAGAGACTAGTTTGCCATTATCTTTATCTTGATTAACAATATCAATATAGGTTAGAAGGGCAGTGTTAGTACTGTTTGAAGGATGGAAGCCATGTTGCATAGGGGAAAGTTCTTCCTGCAGGAGATAGTCTAACAATAGATTCTGAACACATTTTTTAAGTATTTTGGCAAGGGGAGATAAGATTGCTATAGGTCTAAAGTTATTAATGTCTTTTGAATTTCCTCCTTTGTGCAGAGGGATAATGTGTGACTTTTTGCAGAGATAGGGAATGTGAGATTCCTAAATTGACCTATTAATAAGGATTGAAAAAGGATAGGGAAATCTACTGACTGCTATTTTTAGGTACTCATTTGGAAGGTCATCAGCCGAAGAAGAGCAGTTTAAGTTTGTTTAAGAGTAGTTTTATATAGGATGTGGACACAGGTTTGAAGGTGAAAGCGGATGTGGTGATATGTGGCTGTTGAGCAGGAGGTATAATTTTGGAATTGTGTATGCTGGGTTTAAGCCAGGTTTTAGTTACAACTCGACCATCAGGGTTATGATGGGTAATCCAGGCATGAAGTTCTGCAGTTTTACTTCTTATATTTCTAACATTTACTGCAGCAAAAATTAGATCTCCAGGGTTGTGGATTGGCTGCTGTTGGGTTACAGATGTGTGTGGGAGAGAATTCTTTGTGTTCATTGTGATAGATGGGACCAGGATTAGAGTGTATGTCTCCTAGAAGGATTTTAGTATATTGTGGAATTATACGTACTTGTTTTTTTGGAAAGGATTCTTGCACTTTATTTTGTTTTAGTTTGAGTTGAAGTGCAGTTAATCAGCCTATATCTGGAATAAAGATGAGAGGCAATATTAAATAGGTTTGGTGTGTGGAGAATGTAAAGAGGAAGTATGGATAGGTGTTTGGGACATAATTGGAGAGATTACTGAGCCATGGTAGGATGAAAGATGGCACTGTAGGAGGAGAAAATAGAGGGTAAGCTGTAGAGAAGCCTAATTAAGTACAGGAATCTGTATTTTATAGATGTCAGGTAGCAGGGAAGTAGCAATGAAGAAGGAAACAAGAAGGTGCAAGACAGTAGGAGATTCAGTGATAGTGGATTCTGAAAGCTGGAAGAGGATAGGTAAGGAGGGAAGTATTCTCTATAAAAGAAGAGAGGTAGGATGTCCTGGTATCTTCTCTGGAATGCAAGGAATAGAAGAGTATTAAAGGCTAGAGTATAATAATGTTGTCAAAATAAGAAGAAATGTGGGTTTATTTGGGAAAATAAAAAGATACACTGTAGAACAGATAGGTACTATTAGGGAGGGTTGTGATTATAAATGGATATAGTGCAAAGCATATGGGAGGGAGAAAGTTGGGAATGGGGCTAAAAATAAAATGAAGATAGGGAAGTAAGAAACAAGAAACAGAAGTATATGTATACAAGTAGTAAGGTCAGTTGGGCAGGGTTTTGTAATAAGAGTCACAAGTGAAATGTGTATGTAGGAAGTATAATATTCGAGTAAGAGGAGGTAGGTGGGAATTGGGGTTAAGGGCTCGAAGCAGAGTGGGCTTCACACCCTCAGGTCTGTTTATAACTGAGATCAGTGAATTGTGCTGAGGGAATTCATTTTCAGTGAAATGAGACTTTGACGAAACGAGTTTCAGTCAAATGTGTTTTCTATCAAATAAAGTAGACCCATATATATATATATATATATATATATATATATATATATATATATGTATATGTATATGTATATGTATATTAGAGCACCAGCAACTCACATTACATACATATTTGTTAAAGGGAAACACGCCCAGCATAGATAAAGGTTATCCGAATACGAATTAGATCAGTTAATTTTCAAATGAGACTATTGGCTCTCATTTTAGTAGTTGTTGTTGTGTCTTTCGGCTTTTCCCAGTTAGGGGTCGCCACAGCGGAACTCCTGTCTGCTAATGATTGGCAGTAGATTTTTACGTGCCGAGTTGCCGACCCTGACGCACAACCTTCAACGAAGGTACGTCCATTCACGCATGTCTCCACACAGAAGACATTCTAGCTGAGAATCGAACAGGACAACGTCTTACTGTGAGGCGACAATGCTACCGTGATGATGCTTTTTATTTGGTGATGTGTTGGCTAGATATAATATTGAGGATGTTATTGCACCTGTATAAATATGTATTAATGCTCATCGTATTGATCATTGCTGCAGTAGCCTTAGCTATGTGGGTTATACTTGCATAGGATATAACAAATGGCTAGCTTCCAACATTTCAGGACAGCTTCCATGTGCCCAGACAGTCAGCTCAAACTGAGCTGACTAAAAAATGGGTTTCGGTGCTAAGCCCTTTAAAGCTTTCCTGTTGCTGAAAAGTATGCTCCTTTGAAGTTTGAGTATCAACGGTTGGCTTGCTACTCCTTTGCTGGGCAAATAAGTTCACTTTGGCGAAAATCCTTCCATTTAAAAAATGTATATTAATACTTTCCTGTTCAGGAAAGTTATTTTAAAGGTAGGAGTTTGTGTTTTGATGGGCTGTCACAAGACAGTATTAATCAAGAAAGTTATTTTTTCTTGTCAACTTATACATTGTGTAAAGTAATTGAAAACCATTTTTTTCTGTGGAGAAATTGTGTTTATTTTACTTTTTGGGGCTAAGTGCTTTATACTGTATTTTTATTTAAAAAGTGACAATTAAAGGCTTAAGTTTTGCTGGCTTTTGCTGCATGTTTTCCCCAGGAAGGAGGTACCACTTTCAGCTTGACCATGGAACAGGCTGTCAGTCTCTCAGGCAGTCCTCCTTCCGGTCACAAAAAGAAACAGTTAAGCAAAAGGCCCTTGTCTTAACAGCAGGCTAGCAATTTGCCTCAGCCACAAGTCGGTGACTATGCTGTAGCCATTTGTTGTACCTTTGAGCACTCATCTTTTACCTCAGTAACATCTGATGTAGCACCTACAGCTGCTGTGGACTGGGGGATCAGCCATGACCTCTGTGACCATTTGGGTGTCCATCATTAGGCAAGGGATAGCCATTCTTGATTATCCTGGGTGGAGAAATGGGGAAGGATTCCCTGTTGTGTCTCTTGAGAAGCTGCTGCCATTAGTAACACAGATGACCCCATTTTTCCTGTCAGAAAGAAGCAGA
This sequence comes from Protopterus annectens, assembly GCF_019279795.1. Lineage (NCBI taxonomy): Eukaryota > Metazoa > Chordata > Ceratodontiformes > Protopteridae > Protopterus > Protopterus annectens. The sequence goes on along the minus strand of NC_056739.1, from coordinate 79,127,107 downwards.
AAACTAAGCATGTATCTCCACCTCCTCCACATTTCTTTGAATAGGAGTAGTTTACTGTGACTGGCTCAGGGTTTAATTCAGGCTATTGATCCTTCTTGTAAAGTAGTTTCTCGTAAAAGAAAGAGGGATGCCTCTTTTCCTGAAGAGATTTAAGATTCTGAAATTGAACAGGAAAATGAAGTAACAGATGCAGGATTTTCTTGTCAGATTTTTGATTCAGACTTAAGAGGAGAGCTCAGTTTCTGATTCTCCTTGCTACGGAAGGAACTTCTAGAACCTACACCCATACCTCCTGTTGCCTGGTTTGGAAGATATGTGCGCGCTACTTCCTGTAGTTTCCCTGATAGCCAGCCAGCTACCCCTAAAATGGCAGCTAGGATTTATAAAGTTCCTCATTCTTTTAATTTTTAACATACTGTTCCCAAACCTGAGCCCACAGCTATGCATTTAGTTGATCCCACTGCTGGTAAACACTTAGTTAATTCCAATCATATTCGTTCTGATAAGATTGTGAAAATTATTGCTAAGTATGCAAAGGAGTATATATTTCTGTAAGTTTGATTTTTAGAATTTTGAATTGACGGCTTATTTTAATTATGTAAGTGTGAGGAATATTTTAAACCCCCCTTTAGTTAGAGATTTAGTTTTTGGCCCTTATTCTGCAGACGTGATTAAAAAGTGTGATGAAAGGGATAATCTGATCCGGGGAATCTCTAAGATTTTTTAGCTATCCTTTTCCAAATTTTCTAAAGGATTCTCTAACTCCTCATTTAGTTTTGGCTAAAAGCAGAATAAACATCTCAACAAAATGTATAATCCAACAGGTACAAGTTACACTTGAAGCTGGAAGAATAGTTTTATTTAGCGCTTTCGTCAGACAGTGAAAATGACTTCTTTAGAATAACTTAAAACAGTTCCACACACCTTATATAACTTCATATTACTGTGAACAATACGTCCCTATTAATCAGTTAGGCTGTAAAATCCTGAAATTTAAAGCTACACCCCCTCAATATATCCATATCTAGTAAAATATAACATGGTATAAATAAAAAAATTTCAATGAACTATTTCATTTACAAACCACACATTTTTTAAAAAACAAAAACTAACTGTTTACATTTAAAATCTGGTTTAACAAAGAATATATTGTATTGCAGATACACACACACACACACACACACACACACATATGTATATAAATTATTGTAACATGTTCATTTTACAAATGGAAATCAGATTTTACTTTCAAATAATTAGTAAGGGACACAACCTAATTCAACGCAGGGGGACTTGTGGCATTAACCCTCAATTGCCACATCATCTCTTTGTATTCTAACAATAATTCACTTGGTCCCCCTCTTTCACTAACCTCTACATATTCCAATACTGCAAATTTGAAATTATGCTCAGGGAACCTGTTGAGGTGTTTAACAATGGCATTGTTAACATTACCTCTACCAATGTCATACACATGTTGGTAAATGCATGATGTAAAGGTGTTTTTTGTTTTACGTATATAGTACCTTTGGCATACTTGACATAGTGCAATGTAAGCCACATTCTTACTTACACAATTACTCCTGTGCAGGGACTTAATTGTTCCATATTCTGGTATGTCCACCCTGTCACCTCCTAAGATGTATCTGCATTGCGAACAATGTCCCCACTTCCTTGTAAATTTGTCCTTTTGAAATCTTGCCCCCTCCTTTTTCCCTTCCAACATGTTCTTAATACAGACATCCTTTTTGTAAACAACCAGTGGTTTGTCCCCAAACTTGTTGCCCACCTGTTCATCGTTTTTTAGAATAAACCAATTTTTAAACAATCTGTCTCTAAATTGGGGGAGCTGGGGGTTAAATGTCATAATAGTAGCTTTATTAAAAGTACTGTTATTGCTGTTCTTACTATTGGCCCTTACTCTGTCTTCTTCACAAACTACATCTTGTGAATCATCTTCCTTACCAATGCCCAACAAGGGGAAGAAATGCCCCAACCTTCTCTTGTGGGTAACCTCTTCTAAAATTGGTTCCACATACTCTTGTGGGTAGCCCCTTCTAGCCAACATACCCAATAGAACATCTATTTCCTGATAGACCATGTCCAACTCACTAAGCATCCTTGCGAGCCTTACCCCATGTCCCTTGACCAGGGATCTTTTTTGATGTATGGGGTGGCCACTTTCAAAATGTAATAGGTTGTTCGAGTATGTTGGTTTCCTATAAATGGTAGATGTATATTTCTTCAACTCCTTGTTTTTCCTTATCTGGATGTCCAAGTAACTAATGCTTTCTGTGTTGATGTCCATCGTAAATTACAGGAATGAGGTGTTGGTGTTAAGAGAAAAACTTTTTCAAATGATCCTCACTGCCTCCCCACAGAATCAAAATATCATCCAGGTATCTACCATAGAATATAGACAGTTTGTAGCCATCAGGTGGAAACACACTAGATAACTCCCATTGGGTCAAGACAATATTTGCGAACACAGGGGCACATGCTGCCCCATGGCACCCCCCCCCCCGATGTTTGTCTGAATAGTTGACCCTCAAATAAAATGCAGTTATTTTCTAAAATAAGTTCCATCAGGGGCCTAAATGTGAGTACCCTAGTATGTGTAAAATGAGTATTTTTACACAAAAAATCATAGAACAGGTCAACACCTTCAAAATGTGGTATGACATTGAAGATGTCTTTCACATCCCTCGTTATAAAAATAATATCTTTCCTGTATAAATCCTGCTTGATCTTTCTTAAGCAGTCCCATGAGTCTTTTATTATGTGGGAGAATTTACTGAGACTATCTTTTAACTGAAAATCAAGGAATGTGGCTATAGTCAGGGTCTTTGAGGCCTTAGCGTCAACTATGGGCCTTAAGGGGGAGTTTGGTGGTATCTTTGTCGATTTTAGGAATGCCAAAGATTGTTGGAATCCTTGGGTTGTTCTGTAACATAAAATCGTACTCCTGTTTAGAAATCTGATTATTAAGTACAAGTTCATACAGGGTTGCATCTATATTCCTATATGCTATGTTGAGTTCATTGACCGACACTTGTTCGTATCTATCCCCAAACAAGTGGCTCAACATGCTATCCACATACCGCTGTTGATCCATCATCACCAACTCACCCCCTTTATCAGGTTTCATGACCCTGATTGACCTGTTAGAAATGTTGAGTAACAAATTTTCTTTCTCTTCTGTCAGATTACCCTTACCTTTAGGGATCTTACTATATTTGCAAGTGGTTCTGATATGATTGACACACATCATTTCGAAAAGTTGTAAAGTTGGGTGCAGGGGGGGGGGTTAAATATGCTGGTCTTTCTACATACTGGAATATATTGATTACTGGGTTCCCCATTCAGAACCATACTAAGTTAAGTTTTCTAATATACACCATAAAATCCAGCAATGTTCTGTCAACGTTAGCATTTTTTAAAGGTACAAAATTGAGCCCTTTTTGAAACAGGTTGGCCCATTCTTCAGTGACATGGGTACTACTTAAATTGAATATTTTAAAATCCTGGTGTTTATTGCATATAATATTGCAATTCTGACCACCTCCACCTAAACCTGGATCACCGCTCTCTGTGTCTACCAAATCCCAGCATTGCCTCTCCCTCCTTACCGTCCCATATGCACGCCTCCCCTCATCCATGGCCATTCCAGGGACTCCTGTTGTATGGCCTGTTATTGTTGTGATTGTGTTTTAAATTCTGGATTCTCTCTGACCTCCTGGGGGGGAGTGGCGTTCCTAAAGGGACATTTTCATAATGAACATTGTCATCTTGATAGTCTCCAGTTATGTCCCTTCCCACTTCTTCATGTACAGAACCATCATCTATACTTTTTAATTGTGCAGAATTGAACCCAACACTGCCCTTCGTGCCTGTACTAATTCATATTGCCTTTTGTCCCTTTTTAGTTTTTTTACTTTTTTCATCTTTAATACTGGAAATAGTTGTATCCACATTGAAAAATATAGCTTTGTATTCATTGATTTTTAAAGTAAAACACAAGTCCTGTTTTATTTGTTCATCGTCTATTCACCGCATCCTTCAACAAGTTAAATTTTTTGTCATTGTCTTTTAACAAGCTCTCTAATAGCTCACATCCATGATGGTTGAACAAGGGTAACAAGTCCGTATGTAGTTCAGAACCACTAATTAACCCGTTAGGGAACTTCCAACATCCAAGACCCTTCAGGATCTGTTCCCATTTTAAACATTCCCTTAGGTACTGGTTCTCCACTTGTAGCTTTCTCAGTTTAAACACATCTTTTTCCAAAATCTTTAGTTTTTGGTCTACGGTACCTTGGATGATGTGTTCCGATGGAAAAACAAGCTCGCAATGTCCGTCTCTGTTTAGCCAGACCATAAAATTAAATTCTTGCTGAGAATCCTCTCTGTTGTTAAATTGACTTTGTTGAGCTTGTTTGGTGCCCGGTACTCCATGTTCAGAACGCTGACTGCCATAAATCAGGGTCCTCTGACCTGGGGCTATACTAGCTGTTGAAGCGTTCAAAAAAATCGGACCTCTTCACCCTGAGGCCCAAAAGTAGTCGGGGAGGCTTTTAGCTTCTTCCCAATGCCAATCAACTATTGTGACAATGCCCCGCTGAGTGAAGACAGGGTCCCAATAACCTTCGCTAATTCGTCCATGGAACCCCCAGCTGCAAGAGTGCTTCCTGAACCCATCTCCATAAACTACTGCAAACCATGATAAACACAAACTGAATAATCCAACAGGTAAAAGTTACACTTGAAGCTGGAACAGCAAAATGTAGTAAACAGACATTTAAGAAGAAATTATATAGGGCCTCTGAAAAGAGGCCTTAAAGCTCGCAAAACCAAGGACAGTGCACCAAGTCTGACTGTTCAAAGAGACCTTGTGACCACCTCATACCCTGGCTCCTTTTTTCTTCCAGAAAGACTTAATCTCCCTTTTTCTCTTTAGTTTCAAAAAAATGGATTATGAAGATCATTCATCAAAGTTGCAGATGGCAATGGGAAGAAATTCTTCACTTCCAGGGGTCATTCCTCATCCTCCAGATCAGACAGTTTTATTTCCACTTGTTCTTCATCACATGCTATCCCAAGGAGTAATAGAACCAGTTCCTCCTTCCCAGGTGGGGAAGAGTTTTTATTTAAGGATGGTCTGAGCACCAAAGAAGGAAAAATCTTGGAGGCTAGTTCTGAATCTTTCGTTTCCAAGCCTGTTTGTGATAGTCCCCAAATTCAAAATGCTGTCACTTCACAACCTGTTACCTCTTCTTCTTTCAAGATTTTTAGTAACACTAGACTTACAATATGCTTGTGTCTGGGTCATATTATTAGTTCTCTGCCTTACCTTTTGGACTATCCACTGCACCAAGAATGTTCACAAAGTGTCTAGCTCCAATTATAGCTGAATGCAGGCTACAGGGTATTCACATTTTTCCTTATTTAGACAACTTGCTTATCTTTGCTGAGTCTTTCAAAGTGTCAGCAATCTGTTTCTTGGGTGAGACATCACTTACACAAGCTGGAATTCCAGGAGAACATTCAAAAGCCTTTCTTGACTCCCTCACACAGGATTGTGTTCCTGGGATATCCACTAGACACTTTGGTTCAACGAGCTTTTCTTCCACAGGAAAAAAATAGGTCTATATCTAGATCTGTTTCTAAGGTTTTCCACTCAAACTTCGATCTCTTTGAGGGAATACCTCAGGATTTTGGGTCTCATGGGTTCCATGATTCTTATGATACCCCTGGCGAGACTCCACATGATAAAGGTACATTGGTATCTGAAAACTTTTTGGTCCCAGCACCAATACCCTTTGTCTTTTCAAATTCCAGTGCTTGGGTTTGTCAGAAGAAGTGTGGGACACCATGGACAGATGTACGCACATGAATATAAAACAGATGCTTGCCCTGATCAAGGCACTCAACTCTGTGAATCATCTTTGGTCCCCGGGACCTCTTCAGGTTGTTGCAGACAGTACCACAGTCATGTGGTACATCAACATGCAAGGGGGAACCAGGTTGTGCCCCTTTTATAGACCAGCCATATTAGCTTGGAGCATCGCTTCACTGCATTTTCTCACACTGTAGGCATCCTACATTCTGTCAGAGCAAAAATGTTCGGCAGACCAGCTGAGTAGGACAAAGGCATACTCTGATGAATGGAAACTAGATTAGGGTGTCTTCCAAGATTTGCTACATCTGTGGGGAGTTACTCAAGTTGACCTTTTTGCCTTTTCTCTGAACAATCAGCTAGCAAGATTCTGCTCCAGGACTCCATTGAAGAAGATCTGGAAACCAGATGCATTTTCTTTTCCTTGGACAGGAATGTTCCTGTATGCTTTTCCACCCTTTCTACTGATATCCAGGATACTTCTGCAAATTCAGAAGGAACCTTCCAGGATCATTGTGATGACTCTGGTTTGTCCCAGGCAGCAATTGTTGTCCCTGCTTTTGGAAATGGCCAGTGGCAATTACCACAAGCTTCCTCCCAAACTTGGATCTATTCAGACCAGATTATAATCAAATTCAACTGACTGCCTGGATGATTGGGTCTTAATTCCCTTTAGGCACCTGTTTACTAAGAATGTGCAGCAGGCACTAATGGAGGCAAGAAAGCTTGCTACTAGAAAATCATATATTAGCAAATGGAAAAGATTTTCTAGATGGTGCCATCAGCATAACCTACAGCTATTCAGAGCTAGTTATTCTCTGGTTTTGTGTGAGTTACCATCCTCTGGCCTTTCTTACTCCTCCACCAAGGTTCATTTATTGGCCATTTCAGCATGCCTACCCAAGGATCCTCCTCTTTCAATGCATTCTGACATTAAAATATTTTTGAAAGGTGTTGAGGTGTTTTGCATAAGAAGCCTGCAAGAAAACTGGTGGCCTCTCTTTGGAATTTTAATTTTCTGTTAGAGAAGGTAACACTTGCTCCATTTGTACCAGGTAACCTGGCTGACATGAGGTTCTTAACATGGAAAACAGTTTTACCAATTGCTCTGACCTTTCTTATTTTTTTCATAGGGACAGGGTTTCTTTGAGAACTAATGCATCTGATGTTGTCAGTCTTCATTCATACTTGACTGTTGGGTTCGGTTCCATTCCTCGGAACCAGCTCGGCTGTTATATCAAGCTTGTGTAAGCCAGAAACTTTCAAGGCAAGGCTACCCATTCTGCCCCTCTTCCCTTCACCTTAGATCTCGTTTGCCATGTAGAAAATTGGATGTGTCAGCCGTGCTCTCAGCTAAGTGCTAAAAGATTTTCTTTGATATACATATATATCCCTATATTTTTCTCTACTTGTTTAAATTGTTGCTCGTTCTCCTTTGTAGTTGTTGTTACCAATATGTATTGGTGTTCGTATAACCTTTCCTTTACCTTTTCCAAGTAGTTTCTACTTACCATTGTTGGTATAGGCCCTTTTCTTCCCTCTACCTCTGGTAATTCTTCGATACCATCACTGGTATCTTTATTTTCCTTCCTTTCTTCTATTACCATCTTGGGGGTATTTTTCTAGGTACCATTGCTGGTATATTCATTTAAAAAAAATAAAAAGAGCTGTATTCTATATTCCCTGTTTTTCTGTTAATTTTTGTGTGTGTGTGTGTGTGTGTGTGTGTGTGTGTGTGTGTGTGTGTGTGTGTGTGTGTGTGTGTGTGTGTCTGTGCCCGTGCCCTCTTGCTGTTTTTTGAAAGATGGCAGAAAAACAAAAGGGAACCACATGTTTTAAACAATATGAGGACTGTGGCAGAAAGATGCCCAACTCTGATGGGCATCTTTCATGTGTTTGTTGTTTAGGTGTCCCTTATTTGGAGATACAACCGCAATGTGAACTCTGCAAGGGTTTCAGTGCTCATACCCTTGCAGAGAGGCGCAACAAACTTATTCTCCAATGGCTGCTAAAATGCCTTTTCAATGAGGCTTTGTTTGAGACAGAGACACCTAAGTGTTCCATAAAGGAATCTAAGAAAAGGAGCCAATTCAGTACCTTTGTCCCCTAAGGCACAAGAAGCTAAAACTGCTGAGACTCAGGTTTGGTCTCATCCTACGGAACCAAGGCCTAAATTATCTAAATCTGTACCAACTTCTGCTCCAGCACCAAAATCTCTTGCATCTCCCATGGTGTCGACCATTACTGAAGCTACCAGAACTCCTACAGTTCCGACCTTCTCATCAGTACCGATGACCCTCTCAACACCAACAATAGTCTCTCCAAATATTCTGGTAACGTCTTCTCCTGTAAAGCATATTACTGGTCAACAGACCACAGTGTAGAAGGTCGAGAGTACACCCAGGACTAGATACTCCCCACCTGCAAACCCCTTCTTGGATTAACAGTTAAGTCTATTTTTTGAAAGGCCAAAATCACCCTCGGGGATGTCCGTCCATTCCACCAGGACCCTTTCAGAGCTAGATGTAGTCAGATTGGTGGATCAGCTCTTGGTAGCCAAAGGTCTTCCTGCTCCCCCTAGGACCTTTCTCGCACCCGGAGCTGAGGGTTACTCTCTGAGGGCACCCACTTATCTTCTTTCATCAACCTCTCCACAGGTCTTGGAAACCACTGCTTCAATGTTCCTGGTGCCAGCTACTTAGGTACCGATCGTGGATCACACCATGGCTCGGGAACCAACACTGTGGTCTGCAGCTCCATTGGAACTGACCCAGCCACGGGACCGTGATTTGGCTGCCGGCTCCTGGAACCTTGGATCAGCTCCAATTTTTTTTTTCCACAGTGCCATGTATGGTTCCTGGTGCCTTGGCAGTTACAAGTCCTCTTGTGGCTCCTACTCTGGGAGGGGCTCGGCAGAGCGAGGTGTGACCCCAGTTCCGAGGCCATCTTTCTCGGTTCCAGGCTCCCATCCCTTTTTGGGCAGGCCTGCCTTCCAGATTATGGAGAGAGCCCTTGCCTCAGCAGGCTCACAGTTGACACCATCCCCATTGGAGTGTCACATTTATGTATCCTCTGGCTCGCAGCTGCCACAGTCTACTACCTTGGGGCAGCAGGCACAAGAGCAGCAATATACCCTATTGCAGGTCCCCCCATCTTCAGATTCCTCCTCAGACCATCCCCCTGAGGAGCCACCATAAGAGTTCATGCAAGAGGAAGCAGCTGGATTCTTCAGAAGAATTGGTTACTGAAGATACAGATTTCCATGAAGGGGAGGGGTCCCCTCAGTCACGCCGATGAAGTCTCCTTCAGAAACATCCTGGAAATTGTGAAACAGAGGGGTGATTGGAAGCCCACAAACCTATCCTCCGAGGAATTTGTTTTCTTGCAGGCTTTTCGTGCCCAGTCTTTTATTTCTTGGTTGACCCCGCCTGCCGATGAACTGATCAAACTCATTGTGCAACATGCATGGAAGGCTCCTGATACCATAGAGCCAATTCCCTGGAGACAGGACAAAATTCTTTCATCGCCGGAGGACCAGCCCCACTGATCGAAGGGTCTAGCAGTGGATGCCATGGTGGTGACGGCTGCCTCAAAAAAGGAACTTGCCGAGAAGAGTCCAGGTGTCTATTCTCCAAACCGAGTCCCAGTGGAAAGTCTAGCTTTGCTAGATTTTGCTTTTTGGATTTTAACCGATTGTTTTTTTCTGTGTGACCTTTTTACTTATTGTTAAAGTTAAGACTAAGACTATTAAGAAATCTGATCACATCTTTGTTTCCTTTCATCCCAGGTCCTTGGAATTAGCTGTATCCAAGCAAAATATTTATTCTTGTATCTCATAAGCTGTTTCTGTTTGTTATTCCTTTCATGGTAAGAGCCTTCCTTGTTCTGTAAAGGCTCATTCTGCTAGGACTGTGGCTTCTTATGGTGCTTTTTACAAGGGTTTGGATACTAACTCTGATCTTGAGGCAGCTACCTGGACTTCTGTACATACATTTACCAAGCAGTACAAGTTGGATGGAATCTCCAGAGCTAGAGCTGGTTTTGCTGGAGCCATTCTTCATAGCTTCCTAGATGGCTCTGCTGGTCCTTTCTCCTCCCAAGTTTCTTTTTAAGCTTTGGCACTCTTCATAATGTAATGAATACAGCAACAGTGAAATGGAAGGACATAGTACAGTTGTGTAAACTCTTACCATAAAGGTAGATGTCTTTCTCATCACTGTATTCACTCCCTCCCTCCACCCCTGGTCCATTTCTCTTCTGAATGTACTGATTATCTTTTCTTTTCCTTGGACTAGAGTTCCTACTGGGGCTGTTAGTTCTGAAGATGGTACATCAGGGCATCATCTTTATGCCCTAGGCTATGCAAGGAGCATATGTGTGATGTACAGTGTACTTTAAAGCAACGCAAAGGCTTTGGTATACTGGCCGGACATCTGGCTGTCCTTGGCAGGGGATCCCTAATGTAATGAATACTGCAACAGTAAAGAGAAGAACATATACAATTATGGTAAGATTTTACACAAATGTACTTTCTCCACTCTGTGACTTTGTTGATGTTGTATCCTATTTTAACCACTCATTTCTGATCCCCCTCAACCAGCAAGCCCCCCCAGAACCAAATGCATCAAAACCAATCCCTGCCCATGGTTATCAAATGAAACTAAGCTTGCCATGCAACATAGGTACAAAAAATGGAAACAATATCAAAAACATAAAAACCCCAACTCCCTCCTAGAATTTAAGCAACTCCGAAACTACACAAAAAAGCTTATAACTAAAGACCACAAATCCCACTACTCCAGACTCCAGTCCTTGCACTCAACAAATCCCAAAAAATTCTGGGACTCCATATCATCCATTTTGCACCCTGGTAGTAAAGATAACCCCTGCTCTAATCCCACCCTCTTCGACCTTGACACAGCCACCCATTTCAACTCATTCTTCATAGACTGCATAGCCAAACTATCCTCTTCTTTCCCACCCCCCTCCTCCAGCCCCAGCCCCTCCCACCACAGCCTCCACCATAATCAGCTTCCCCCTTCCAGATCCTTCTGCCTTACTCCCATTTCCACAACCACTATAAAATGACTTCTCCTCAAACTCAAACCCTGTCGCAATGCACCTGACAATCTCCCACCTACCTTCCTCAAACAATCAGCAGATAGCATTACCTATCCTATCTCAATTCTCATAAATAGATCCATTCAAGAATCATACATCCCCTCTATCTGGTGCCATGCTTACATCATCCCCCTCCACAAAGGTGGCAAAAGTTCTGAAACCACCAACTTCTGGCCTATTGCTATCCTTTCCCCTCTTTCTAAAATTTTAGAGAAAACCATCCAAGCACAACTCATGACACACCTAACCCAAAACAACCTCCTATCCCCTACCCAACACTGCTTCCGCCCCCCCACTGCACCATGACTGCCCTTCTTTCCTTTCTGGAAACCATCAACCGTGAGCACGACTTAGTCATATTTGTATCTACACTATTCCTAAATCTGTCAAAAGCCTTTGACACCATCTCTTACACCCTACTCATATCCAAACTCTCCACCCTACATCTCTCTTCCACCACCATAGCCTGGTTTTCCAGCTACTTGTCCAACCGCCAACAAGCTGTCCCATGGAAAACTTCAACCTCCCCCTTCCTACCTACATCCACAGGCTCTCTCAAGGCTCTGTTCTTGGCCCTCTACTCTTTAAACTATTCATTAGCAACTTCCACCACTCCATCCCAGAATCGTCTGTCATCCAATATGCATACGACTCAACAATCATCTGCTCAGCCTTCTCTCCCTCTGAGCTCCTAGCAAAAAACCATTTAGCCTTCTCCACAACAGAATCCTGGATGTAGTCCAACCACTTGGCCCTTAATGCCAAAAAAAAAAAAAAATTAATGTTATTTTCCCCTTCCAAAAACTCCATTATTGACAAAACCTCTTTCACCATACAGAGCCAGAACAACACCCTCCTTGAAATTGTTCCCACGATAAAGCTTCTCAGCATCATCATAGATGAAGAACTAAAATTTGATACCTACATCCACCCGCAATAAAAAAAAAACACCTAAAGATTGGTCTCCTCTATAGACACAACCACAGCCCCTCTACCCCTCATACCCTAAGCATCCACCTTCCTGTTCCCCTCCCTTATGTATGGTGTCCCTCTGTTTATCAATCCAAACTTGAATGCTGCTACCATAAGATCTGCAAATTTGCAACCAATTCAAAATACACATCCCAACACTGTCACTCCCTCCTCTCCCTCAATTGGCTTGAACTACCCAACTCCCTCATTTACCTACAATTCACCAATGCCCACAAGCTCATCTTTAAACCTACAAGCTGCCCATCGCTCGCTACATCCTTAAAACCCTATATACCAACCGCCCACTCAGATCCACAAACCAAAATCTCCTTCTGGTCCACAAACCCATACGACCTCCTGGCCATCTACTAATTTCCTACTCCTTAGCTAAACTGTGGAACCCCCCCCCCCCCACATACGTAACCTACCAAACCATATTCATTTCAAATCTGAGCTATTCTCTCATCTAACAGCTAAATGGGAATGCCCATGTCACACTCCAACATAAACCCCTCTCTACCCTTTCTTTCTTCCCTGCACTGAAATCATCACCTATTATCAGTACTATTGCCTCTTGTCATCCTAAAACATTATCATCCCCTACTTGGGACTGAATTTCTCTGTTACCATGTGTACTATACTTTCAATAACAAATAGCTTGGTGGTGCTTCCATGAAAAATGGTTCATCTAACCACAAATGGATTGTAACTATAGTTTAAAAGTTAACTCACTTAGAGTGTAAGTCACATAATGTTCTTCTGTTAATGTTGAGTTTACCTAACCTGCAAAGGTCTAGTAATCCTCATGTTTTCAATGTTAACTCTCAAAGTACTTGTTACATAATGTATTATTCTTCTGTAATGTTTAATTGTTCTGTTGAACTCTTTGTTATTTCTTTGAAACATTTAACTTGCAATGTCTTGGAGCATTTCTCCCCGGGCCTCCACTGAAAAGGGGCTCTTTCTGGCCCAGTGGACTTCCCCGGTCATCAAACTTAAATAAATAAATATTTATTTTTTGAACACCACCTAAGGTTGTTATCTAATTGTAAAGCCAATACAGCCTGTGGAGGTAAGTTGAAGCTGAAAAAAAGGCGTAATCAGTCTACATGCCATTGCTTTGTGTCAGTTTGTTTGACTTTTCACATGCTGAATATATCCCACCATCATGGAGATATGCTTGCGTCATACCTATACTTAAGTGCTGACATTATTGGGGGGGTGGGGCATGAAATGAAAACAGCCCAGGGCCCATAGTACACATTCTACCACTGATAGCATCCACTTCATTTTACATCAAAATATTTAATCTATTTGTGTGTGAAAACCTCTGAATAAATCAATTTATAGAATAAAATATATATGTATAAACCTTAAACTATATTTTATAATGTTATACTTCATAGAAAACAAGTTGTTTTAGACTTCTTGTACTCTTTCATTTTCCATTTCTTATTACATTGCACAGTCTCATAACTACCTGAATTCTTTCATAACTTTTTCATTTATTACATGACACACCTTACATCTCCCTTTCAAAATCACCCTTGTACACACACTAACACCTGTCTATCACAGACATTTAATGAAGCTTCTCATTCTGTGTACTGTTTGGGCAGTATATCCCCATTTGTAATTTGATTAGTCCACTGATTCTCAAACTTTATACACCACTTTCATCCAAAATTACTAACCCTGTGATTGGGTTCAAATTAACAAATTAACCTATCCCTTTTGGCATAGAGATTGGCCTTAGCCATCCTGCGGTCAATAATTATATACTACCTTGAATGAGAATAACTGGGATCATACCATAGATAATTTAAGAGGACCAGTGCATGGGGCAAAGTATTTAGGAGCTGCCTCTGTCCATTAGTAGTATATGGGGCAATCCTGGGGTATTTTTTCTGTTCCCAATTCACAAATCCAAGTGTTGCTTGAATATGGACAGTGATTAACTTTGTTTTATGTGGATGGAGGGCTCTGTTCCAGAGTAGTGTTATCATCTGCAAGATACACCAGGCCCTCCAAACCATTTTGTTGATGTTGCAGAAGAGATGTAGATCCCTAGACCGAGAATTGCCTATGCCATTTGACTTACTGTTGTGCAGTAAATCCATCAGTATTGGGTTGGAGGATGTTTTATATGCCAGACACAGATTACGTCTCAGCAGTCTGTAGGATACGAAGTATAGTGACAGCACTTTCAGTAAGTCCATGCAGAACATGTTGTTTAACCCTTGTATCCTATTAGTAGGGTATCTCCATGCGCTTTCCAGTTGTTGCATGTGGCTGGACAGATGCATGCCAAAGGTGACATTATACTCAATGATTGGCTTAAGGAGGGCTGTGTCCCTAAATCCAGATACAATCCCCATGTTTAAAAGCTGTGCAGTATCGATGGACTTTCTTATTACAATGGACACACATTAGTCAAACTTTAGGTCGCTGGCCACATAGGTTCCCAAATCCCAAACAACTGGGTCAACTCTTAGGACAATATCGTCAGTGTAGTAGTTTCCTTGGGTAGATGGCTTACCAAAGGATGCACTAATTAATACTCTTTGTCAGCAGAACTTGTCTTTTAAGACAACTTTCACAGGTTAGCAAGCCCCTGTTCTTTTTCCCATAAAACTGCACAACTGAGGAAACTTGACCAGATCTTTTTAGCTGCTGTACAATATGATTTGAGTCTCACAAGGGATAATTGGCTAAGCTTAAAATGGCTCGCAAGGGCAGTTAGCTTAGTAAGAATCTATGAATCTATGAATCTGTGAATCAAAACATTCCCAGGCTAATTTATTATTTTTTATTGGTATTGAATTTTCTCGTGTATGTTTCATCCTTACAGGTAAGTGTATTCTTTTGTTTAGTTTCATAGTTTCATAGTATAGTACTAGGCTATCTGCCCTGGGGCATTTGTAAGCCTAGCCATAGTGATGTGGCTTTTGCCACCCCATGAAATGGTACAAAAATGTACAGAATAAATCTAGAATACTGTGCCTCTGTCTAGTAGTGACACAATGAAGGCCCCCTTATATAATAGAATTAGTTTACTGTGCCCCTGTCTAGCAGTGACACAGATGTGACCCCTGGGGTAAACTTACGATCTCCCATCCACTCATCAAGATTTCTCTTGAAGAGAGTCAGTGAGGGGCTCTGCCTAATACGAACTGGGATCCTGTTCCAAAGCATGGGAAGCCTCTGGGTTATGAATCTATCCCTCCAGCATGTCCTATTCATACTTGTGCCGAGGTTTAAGTCTTTAGCTCTCGTGGTCCTGATGGATTTGGATTTTTTGAGGTGGAGCATGTCCATCAGATCCTGATTGGACATGGCCTTGTACGTCAGGCAGAGATCACCTCTGAGCAGGCGGTATGCTACTGAATAGAGCTGAAGTTTCTTTAGTCTGGCGGAATAAGACATATGTTGGAGACCCTTGATCCTTTTGGTGAGGTACTTTTGTGGTCTCTCCAGCTGTTGCAAGTGCCGGGTGAGGTACATACCAAATGGGGCATTGTACTCGATCATGGGTCTGATGAGGGAGGAATATAGGGGTACAATGACATCCTTGGATCTAGATGTGAATCCCTTCATGATGAGGTGTGCAAGGTAGAATGTTTTTCTAACTACTTTGGCAACGTGGGTGTCAAATGAGAGGTCGCTGTCTACTTGGGTCCCTAGGTCTCTGATTACTTTTTCCGTACTCAGTGGGTTGCTGTCTATGTGATAATTTGTGGGTACTTTGTTTTTTCCAAAAGGGATGACTATACATTTTTTGGCATTTAGTTTAAGGCCGTGACTACGGCACCAGTTGTCCGTTTCAGTGAGGCCATTTTGTAGGATGTGTGTGTCTGCTGGTGTATCGACTATGGCGCCTAGTTTGCAGTCATCTGCAAACTTTGTCAGCCACAGCCCTCCCATGTTTGCTTTAACATCTGAGAAATAAATGCCGAACAAGAGGAGTCCCAGGACAGATCCCTGTGGGACACCACTTGTGACTGGCTTTGAGTCTGACATTGCTCCAGCGATTTTAACTTTATGGGTTCTGTCCTTTAGCCAGTTTGCAACCCATCTAGTGACATAAGGGTTTACTTTTAAGATGTTTAGCTTATCTATGATGCCTGAGTGGGGTATTGTGTCGAAGGCCTTAGCCAAGTCCAGGTATGCTGTATGGACTGCTTTGCCCTCATCAATGGCTCTAGTGACTGTTTCGTAAAAGTCAACCAGGTTTAAAAGGCAGGATCTGCCCTTTACAAAGCCGAACTGGGTGGGGTCAAGTGTCTGTAGGTCCCCTATGTCTCTGTTTGAGTTCCATAATGATTCTTTCCATAGCTTTGCAGACCAGGCTAGTTAAGCTTATGGGGTGGTAGTTTCCAGGGTCTGTAGAGGCACCCCCCTTATGGAGTGGGACCACTGTTGCTGTACGCCAGTGTTCAGATACATATCCCGAAGTAAGGCTAAGGTTAAATAGCATTTTTATGTGTGGGTTTAGCTCCTCTTGGAGTTCACGTAACACACACCCCGGGATACCGTCAGGTCCCATTGATGCTGTGTTTTTAGCTTTGTTTAGGGCGGTTCTCACTTGGACATCTGAGATGACAGGGAGATTACATTCAGCTGGGATAAGTATTTCTTCTTTTGGGGGTGAAGGAGGCGAGAAATTTGCACAGAACCTGTCAGCCAGAATGTTAGCAATATCTGTGGGTTCAGTGTATTTTTTGTTGTTGTGAACCAACTCTGAGCATATCTGAGGGTTTCCGCCCAGGTTTCTAACATAGCTGAAGAAGGCTTTGTGGTTATCTTTAGTGTCCTTAGCGATTTTTCTCTCAAAGTTTGCCTTGGATGTTTTTATGAGAGAACGTAGTTTTCTGCTGATGTTGATCAGAGATGTCTTCCCTTCATGGGATTTCGCTGTGACGTGCAGTAGCTTCCTTCTTTTGTTATGCAATTTGTTTATGGCTGAGGTCCACCAGACAGGACGTTTTTACTTTCTGATTCTGACAGGCTTGTTTTAGTGAAGTGAAACCATTAATAAACTACCAGATAAAATATCTAGGAATAATATTTACTTCAGACTTCAAAGATGATATAAACAATAACCTACTAACTACATGGACTAGTATTCAAAACAATATGGATAGATGGAAGAACATTAATATGTCTCTACTGTCAAAAGCTAGTGTTGTCAAAATGAATTTTCTACCAAGAATACTCTTTCAATTAAATGCTACCCTTTTCAAATATTCCCCAAAACTTCTTCCTTGCCATGGAAAAAGCTATTTCAAGATTCTTAAGGTATCCCAAATCTACCAGAACTAAATATGCAAAACTTGTACTCGCCAAAGATAAGGGGGGATTGGGGTTACCTGATTTTAAGCTTTACTATAGTATAATTACTGTATACAGACTAATACAAATAATAAACTATGACTCATATATAAATACTTGGACACCCCAGTGGACCAAAATCTGGTATGAACAGTTGAAATCCCTTGGCTGTAATATCAAATCCTTACCATTCTTGAATTTAAACCAGGCTAGCATATAAACGAAGAATTTACACCCACTAATTAAAAACATGATTCTTACAACACAGAAACTATTTAAATCATTGCAATTAGCTGACGCTTTTGCCCTTATACAACCGTTACACCTAAATCCTAATCTACTAATAAATAATAAACCAGTAAATCTAACAAACTACCCCCTGATAAAAGACTACACAATATGGGATATATACCAGGGGAAAGACTCTAACATGGGGCAAATGAGACTTGAACTCAAACTTCCTATGAAATACAGTATTATCCTTAACTAACTTCATCATCTTATAAATGCTAAATTCTCACAAATACACACTGACTTATAGAATGTACTGCGGTGGTGGTGCTGCGGTAGTGTTGTCGCCTCACAGTTAGACGTTGCCCGTTCGATTCTCAGTTAGAGTGTCTTCTGTGTGGCGACATGCGTGAACGGGTGTTCCTTCGTTGAAGGTTGTGCGTTAGGCTTGGCAAGCCAGCATGTAAAACTCTACTGCCAATTATTAGCGGACCGGAGTTCCGCTGTGGCGACCCCTAACCGGGAAAAGCCGAAAGACACAAGACACACTGACTTACAGAACATAGATTTAGTTAAATTAATACTTGAAAATATTGCGATTAAAGGGAAAACTATTTCTAGGACTTTTAAAATTGTAATGAGTGCAAAACATCAGAATTCTTTATTATTTTCAAACTATTGGCAAACGAAAAATCAATCACTGACTGAAGAAAATAAGAAACTAGCCATTGAGAATACAATGAAATTCATTCCTTTCAGGAAGCTGTTATATACACAAATTATGGTAAATAACAATCTATATTATACCTTATCTAAATTAAATAAATTAAATCCTAACTTTTCGCCTATGTGTCCCCATTGTCCGGATCAAACAGCTGATATTTTACATGTCATATGGAACTGTACTAAGATACACAACTTATGGTGTTCCTTGAGAGTAAGATTAGAGAAGATGGGATATGAAAAATCAACCCTTACATGGGAGACAGCTATATTGCACATTAATATCAATCAACTCCCAAAAATATTAAAACATGTCTTTATTATGATGTATGTCCTTATTAAATTCTTTATTACAAAGAATTAGAATGTCATGTCACCAATTACATGGGAAAATTTTAGCAATCTTGCTATCAAATACATCTCATCTCACAAATTAATTTATTCAAAAACAAAAAAACAAGCACTATTACCAAAAATATTGGGCTTACTTACTAGATATAATTCTTGACAAATAAAATTTGCTTACAAATTGTTATGAAAAGCTAACCTTTAAATAAGAAATGAATGCAGTATAACCAGTCTTTCTTGCATCTTCTCCCTTCTCTTAGTATATGTGTATCTAGATATTTCCCTAAACATACAAATAAATGGTTAAATATCTATGTTTACTTTCTATATAGACTATCCCCTTTTTCACTATCCCTTATGAGACCAAATGAACTAAGAATTCTCATACTTTACTTGACGATGTAGTGACTTCTTGTGTGTGTATATATATATATATATATATATATATATATATATATATATGTGTGTATATATATATATATATATATATATATATATGTATAATTTTCTCGGAACGAGATTGTTGTCTGTTTTCTTTAGATAGGTATTTGTATTGTTTATTATTATTTGAAAAAAGAAAATTGAAATAAAGAGATTTTGGAAAAAAATAGTGACAGTTTTGTCCTGCCCTCCCACACTGTTGCAACATTTCCTGTGTTTGTTGAGCTACTCCTACCCCATAGGCTAGTAGTGTTTTATGCATGCTTATGTGATTAACTGCTTTCTGTTACCATTTCTCTTTACTCCGTAGCTGATTAGCCCGCAAACTGTAAGATCAGTATGTGCTTTTGGTATTGTGGCAGTTTTACTACCAGTGAACTCAGCTGTGGCAGTTTCATTGCTAGTTCTGATGTATAGTGAGCTATTACAGATAAGAAAAATTCTAAAGAATCTTAGGAATTTTGTAAAGTATGTGATTATAGAGTGCAGATTTCCCCTCAAGATATAAACGATTGGCATTAGAAATGTTTTGGGAGGCACACTTTTCTGGCACACACAAGATGTGCACCTCCTCAAGCCTTCTGTATTGAAAGACAGGCAACCGGAAAAGCTCAAGCTGACTTGACCAGAAGCTTTGAAGGCTTATCACTCAGTTTCAGAACTTTCTTCAAGATCTCCTGAAGCTAAGAAGAAAACAGCTCTTTTCTGGCAAGAGGATTCCGTTCCCACTAAAACCATGCCTGAGGGTTTCCCAATCCTCTTCTAGTCTTTCTGTCCCAGTAGACTTGAGACTAGATCCAGCAGTATATTATCCTTTACTTCAGAGCAAAAACTCTGAGGTCTAGGAAGTGTTTCATTATTTGATATTGATTGTAATAAGATGTTAAAAGCCTTATTATTGATTCAACAAATGGGGTCTAAGTTTCTTCCCAAGCTAACATTGGGGTGATACGAATATCATCTCTGCTAGCTTTTTGGCTGCAAGATCTATACTTGCTTCATCACAACCCTGTTAGGTCCTGGTCCCAATTTGCCTGACAGTCAACTCATTGATGGCAGTGTCAGTATCATTCACCTTGTCAAGATCACAGCCCTCAACCTGTACTGCTGTGATGCTAACTATGTAATTAGGTTTGGAGATTCTGATCACAAGCCCTTTAAGATCAGTGTAACCTTCAATTTCGGCTATAAGGATCAGCCTCTTGGGGTCAGCATTGGGCCTGACTGTTGTTATTTGTCTTATACTTAAATCATTGGCGAAGAAAGTAAGGGACTCAGAAATTCAAGGGTATAACTGGTATGGCACTCAAGAAAAAATTAGCTTTATTTGCAGATATTTTATATTTGATAAAACAGGTGCAGCTAACATTGGGTAAGACAGCAATTCAGGTCGTAGCCCATTATAGATCCCCAACCATGTCCCAAGATTCGCACTCCATGTTCCTAAGCACCCTGGAGAATATTAGGGTCCAACCTAACACATTTATACTGGGCGACTTCAACTACCCCTCCATTAACTGGGAAAACTACTCATGCACCAATAATCTTGCCCAACATTTCCAGGGATCCATTAATTCCAATGCCCTAGACCAGCTCGTCATTACCCAAACTAGAGGCAGCAACATCCTTGATGTGGTCATTACTAACATGGGCGACCATTGCTCTACACCAATAGTCAACTCCTCCCTGGTTAGATCCTACCACAAATTAATCACCTTGGAAATCCACATAATTCCCACCCCACCCCCCACAGTAAAGGTAACCACCATGAAAACTTCTCCAAAGCTAACTTTGGGCTCCTAAAAACAGAGATGGCTAACTTCACGGCACCCATCCAAATGGAGAATAGTTACATGACTGCCATATCATACACCAATGCACTGTATGAACACGTACACAAATGAATGGATTTCACCATACCCAATAGAACCAAGATGCTCTTCTCCAAAAAAAGGAAGCCAATCTGGTGATCCCCTGCCATAAACAAACTCTACAACAGAAGGAGGAAACTGATGCTGAATTAGGTGAAGTCCCAAGACTGGAAAAACTCCCTTATCTGCCTCAGCAAAAAGTTGAGATCCCTCAATAAAATCCTCTAAAGCTAGGTATGAAAACAAAATTGCAGCAGATAGTAAAGACAACCACAAGGCCTTCTATAGTTATGTAAAGAATCTCCACGGCAATACCCAGATTTGCTGTGAGCTACTGCACAATGGTACCTCCTATACTGAGCCAACAGATATTGCCAATATACTGGCCGACAAATTCAGTGCCAGTTTTACTCCCCCCCCCCCCCAAAGGACCAATCATAATACCAGTAGATTGCCAGGCACACATGCACAGGTTAAAACTGCACTGTCCAAGGCCAAAAATAGAGCTTCCATGGGCCTGACAATATCCCTGGCTGTGTTCTACATGAACTAAAGAGTGAACTGTCACATCACCTGTATGCCCTGTTCAATCATAGCCTCGCCTCAGGCTTTGACCCTAACGAATGGTGCACTGTTACAGTCCTCCCTCTCCACAGAGGAGGAGCAACTACAGACCCTGGGAATTATCGCCCCATTAGCCTGACAAGTCTGATATGCAAAGCTATGGAATGCATCATCATGGACTTAATAAACAAAGATATAGGAAATCTCCAAACTCTGGATCCCACACAGTTTGGTTTTGTGAAGGGTAGATCATGCCTGCTCAGCTTGGTCAACTTCTTTGAGTCAGTTACCAGAGCTGTGGATGAAGGCAAGGTGGTTCATACAGCCTACCTTGATCTGGCCAAGGCCTTTGATACCATTCCCCACTCAGGAATTATGGAAAAACTCACTAAGCTAGGCATCAACCCCCTATATCACTAGGTGGGTTGCAAACTGGCTCACAGATAGAACCCACAGTGTGAACCTAGCTGACTCCAAGTCAGACTGCTGACCAGTCATTAGTGGAGTCCCACAGGGATCGGTCCTGGATCCTCTTTTGTTTGGTATCTACTTCTCAGAAATCCAGGACAACACGAAGAGACTCTGTCTGACATAGTTTGCAGACGATTCCAAGTTGGGAGCCATTATTAACTCCCCAAGTAATGTTGACATCCTACAGAAAGGCTTCACTGAGACCAACGATTGGTGTCAGAACCATGGCCTTAAGCTCAATGCCAAAAAATGTGTCATTATCCCCTTTGAGAAAAACCCAGTTCCCATGAATTACCACATCGATGGTAGTCCACTGAACACAGAAGGTGTTATAAAAGATCTGGGAACACAGGTTGACAGCAACCTCTCTTTTGACCACCACATTGCCACTGTGGTCAGAAAGTCCTTCTATGTGGCACATCTCATTACTAAGGGTTTTGCATCCAGGAAGAAAGAGGTCATTGTCTCCCTCTACTCTTCCCTCATTAGGCCAGTCATCAAGTACAATGCTCCATTTGGCATGTACCTCACTAGACACCTGCATCAACTGGAGAGGTCACAAAAGTACCTCATAAAGAGGATCCTAGGCCTTAAACACTTGTCCTATATGGACAGACTCAAAAAAACTCCAACTATTCTCTGTTTCATACTGCCTACTTAGAGGCGATCTCTGCTTGACTTACAAAGCCATGTCTGACCCAGCTCTGTTACAAATGCTACATCTAAAGAAATCCCAATCCCTCCGCACCACACACTCCGGAGACCTCACCCTCATTACCACAATCAACAGAATGTGCTGGAGGGACAGGTTCATAAACCAGAGACTGCCCATGCTATGGAATAGACTTCTACAGAGCACCTCACTGGCCCTCTTCAAGAAAAATCTTGATGAGTGGATGAGAAATAGAAAATTCACCCTAGGGATCACTCCAGTGGCTGTACTCAACAGAGGCACTGGTAACTAAGGTGGGGTGGCACGATGCCAGGGTAATCCTATGGGCTAGGCTTGTAAAGGCTGCAGGACCATTAGCCTAGTACACACCTATGAACCTATGAACAAAGAGCTTTAAAAAAATTGAAGATACAGTTGGCATAATGGTTAAGGTCTTCTCTTCCTCTGCACAAAGTACGAAGTTCAATCCTAACCTTCTGCTAAAGTCTGTATGGAGTCTACATGTTCTCCCTGTGTCTCTGTGGGGTTACTTCCACATAACAAAAGACACACTGAGTATTTCTATCTCAAACTCAAAGAATGGAGCTGTTGACAGGAACACAGACTCTAGATGGTGCCTGTTAGGGGAAGAATGGTATTGACCAACCACTTTGGGCATCAACTGTGATGAACAATGTCCTCTAGATAGGAAAACATGGGTCACAGACTGTGGGCTGTGTGAAGGTTAGCCACTCAATGGTGTAAGTTAAGTGGCTGTGAAATATTTGCCTGTGATAAGTGGGTTGAGTACCTGACTTACTCCAACCTACGCCAGGAGCCCATGCTAATGGTGGAAGGGGTCTGTGTGCTCCTACTGACCAGTGTGTACCTGTCATAAAGCCCAGCTGCCTTGGCTCAATAAGCTACTGGCTGTCCAGTGTCCAGTTGCCCAGCTTGGGTTACCTGGGATACCTGCGTTGAGTGAAAGCTGGACATAAAACCAATCAGCCTGCCAAACATGAACTAAGGATTGCTGCACTCAGTATCGATTCACTGAGATGGTGCAGCTTGGAAGTGGGTGACTTAATTTTAAGAAGGAGGCTGGACATCCTCTGTATTTCAGAGATAAAATGGAAGGACAGTGCAGCAAATCCTCTTGCCTTGGGATCCAGAGTCTATTACTCAGGAGGAGGACAGGCTAGAAGTGGTGTGGTAATTGTGATGAGGGAGTGGGTTCAAAAGACTGCAGAGTGGGAGGTATCATCAGAATTTGTGACAGAAATATGGCATTCAGACTCTAGTGTAAGGACAAGGTAATATTCATAATCTCAGCATGCCCTACAGCAGGCTTGTGTTAGTGAAGAAAATAATGCATTAAGGCAACAGCTGCAAGACCTACTAGATAAAGCAGATCAACCTGAGTTAGTATTGATAATGAGGGAACTGAATGCACATTTAGAGATAGACAGAACAAGATGTTAAGACATGGGAGGAGCAATAGGAATAAAGAAGGAGTGGCCATTCTAGACAGTGTTTGACAAATGGCATGATAGCGACCAATGCATGCCGATTCAAGATCACATGCAAATGTGGCCAACTTGCAACTCAGGTAGACTTTTTCCTATTAAGCAAAAGGCACTGGGGTAGAATCAGTGATTGCAAAGTCATCCCTAGTATAATAGTCAAACCCACAGTATAAACCACTGGTTGCCACAATCAGCTGCAAGCAGTTGTTAGAGAAGGCTGTAAGGTCAACAGAGACCAGGCTGATGACCTGGAATTTGACTGGAAAGAAATTACAGCAGTTCAAGGACTTAGGGCTGTAGAACCTCAGGAAGAAGAGGAAATGGTTGGAGTTGAAGAATAATGGCAGAACCTCAAAGCAGCATGTGGTAGAACTATAGAACAGAAATTCAGTCGAACCAGATATGGAAATAAGGTACATAAGGAACGCTGGTGATGGAATGCAGGAGTGCAGGAAGTCATCAGGAGGAGTGCACTGAAAAATGGGAGATAGAAAAGATGGACCAAGCTAAGAAGGAATACCGGTTGGCTAATAAAGAGCATAAGACAGCAGTTGCAGTAGTAAAGAACAATGAATTAGAGGCACTCTACCAACTTCTAGAGAGTGACTTAGATGGCACAAAGAAACTATCAGGTTATAAGGGAGGACAGAAGGATAAAGAAGATTGTCATCAGATACCCTTCATAATGGATGCCAGCAACATATTGCTCACCAGTCCACAGGACTTCAAAGGCAGATGGAAGGAGCACTTCTAGCAACTTCTGAGTGAAGAAGGACCTACAGAAGGTGTACTGCACCAGCCACAGCCTACAATGGAAGAGGAAGAAGAGTCCACCCTAGAAGTAAGGACAGCACTAAGGAAAATTAAGTCAATGAAATTAGCAGGCTCTGATAAGGTCACATCAAATACAGGATCATAGGAAGTTACTAAGCCAACAATCCTAGATCCTTGTTTAGATTAACCATTCATACCCCAATTTTCCCATTTAGCAATGTCCACAGACGGGTTCATATTATAAGCATGAAAACTGAATCGCGCGAACACATATTGAGCGACACGTAAAGGGCGAAAGCCCAAAACATCAAATCTTAAACACAACAAAACCAACAAACAAATGCTGTCATTAACTGTTGTATGCAGGGGGGCAAGCCCCCCCACACCTCCCTACTTAAATATACCAACTCCAAGATTGCACTCCATTGAAGCCAAGAGAAGAATTCCCTACAGCGATATCCGTTCATACCTTCGATATTGTGACTTTTCGCTCTTTACGTGTCGCTCAATACATATTCGCGCAATTCAGTTTTCACGCTTATAATATGAACCCCTGCAGACTGGATCGGCTTTGGTTTATGCCTGTGCCGTAGGACACCTAGAAGCTGCCCCTGCCCATAAGGGACACAGGGGACAAGTCAGGGGTGAATTTGCAGCGCCACATCCATTTCAAACTGCATTTGAATAGGCTTAGGGAAGACCTCTGCTTGACTTGAATGGGAAGTCTGTTCCAGAGAAGGAGTAATTTCTGAAACACACACCTGTCCCTCCACCGTGTTTTGTTAATGTCACAGACTAGGTTTAGACCTTTAGATTTTGTAATTCCAGTGCTGTTTGTTTTATATATGTATAGCCGATCCATCAGGGCTAGATTGGAGAATGCCTTTTAGG